>NC_090247.1:72177159-72179659 GCF_037325665.1 Littorina saxatilis
TTTCTATTCTAAGTCTTCTGGCAACAGATTTTGCCGAATATACCAAGAATACTTTTTTTTTTTTTTTATATATAAAACCACCAATTTCTTTCAAATTTAGTTTATTTTACTTTGTAAAATATTAGCTCATATGAGGGCAATAGGGTTGGGAGGAAGAGTTGTATATATGCATATGTCACACGCTTTCCTTCTTTGCCACTACTAAAGCAAACGTGTGCAAGATTTATGTTACACGCTTTGGAGCATGTGCAAGAACGGATTCAAACTCGAAATCGTCCCTCTAAAAGCCCCAAAATGCACACATGACTTTCATTTCTCCCGCTGTTATCGTTTCTTCTCTTTACAAATTCTTCAACGCTGAGAATACTGAGAATGGCATCCCAGACGACAGTACTGTTTCCATACGCGAAATTAGCTCCCCTTGGAAAGTGGCTCGCTTAGGAGGCCTGTTAGTCTGAAACTAGAAGGACAGAGTTCTGAACATAGATGACAAAGACCCCGAAAAGAACAAACATTTTGCGGATGCAGACACAGAAAGACGTCATGAAGAATGCGATGCTTCAAAAGATACAGACTGTGACGATGACTGTGACGTCGTTCACATATACCGAGACGTCATTCATAGTTGTTCGTTCATCGCTGCACACCAAGCTATGGGGCAGCACTCAGGACCTGGAAATGACACTTGACAGCCCACTTCGTCAACATCACGGGCCAAAGAATCTAGACACAGTAATCGTCGAACGCTGAAGAAGAAGAAGAATAGTTGTTCGTTCACTTCCGTCAAAAAGTAGATCTCTCCACAATGGCTGCTCCTGTGTTTAGGTTTGTCAAGCTTGAGTACGCAAAATGTGTTTGTTCTCTCCCCTGTTGAAGCTGTGAGACATAAATGCTATTCCGACTTGGTCGTGTGACAGAGTTTTCTTCCACACTCGATTAGCTGATGTCTAACTCAGCCTGACGGCTTGTTAGACAATCAACGTAATCTCGTGTGGAAGAAAACGTCTGTTGCACGACCAAGTCTGAATAGCAGGTAATATATTCTTTGTTTTTTTTACTAAAACAGTAGAAGCCTATGTTTATTTTTGATTGGAATTCAAGCATTCAAACCATAATTTATGCTAATCAAGTTAAGTAGGTAATGGAATTACAACGTGTGCAGTATTCATTGAGGTATTTGTTTGCTTAATGTCTGTGTTCTAATTTTAAGTGAGCTGACAGTTTCCTTGCCCCACATTCCAACATGTGTTCTGTTTGAGTGGAAGTCATGAAATATTGAATGAAAAAAATTATTTTTTGTTACAAAAATGAAAAAGATAACTGATATTTTGTGTGAAACAATGCAAGGTGGACTTTGTAGGTCCAAGCACAGTGAATGTGAATGTATGCGTATATATGCAGCTTGTTGTGTGTGTGTGTATGTGTGTGTGATCTGTGCAGAGTTCATACATGTTATGATCATGTATCACCCAAACTGTACACAATAAAAAATCAAATTAAAAACATTATATTGAAAGTACGTGTAATATAAATTAATGTCATATATATTTACAGTTAAAATTTAAAAAATGACACTTATACACAGGCATGAATACATGCACATGCAGCAAAAGATCAGCATCCCCAGCACAGCCACAGCAAAAACCTTGAAGTACACACAAGCTCTTCCCCCTCTCGTCTCTCTTGCACACAAAAACACAATTCAATATAGTTGGTATACTAGTCTAGGTTTAATCAAAGACCTGTGAAAACCACAATGTCCTATGTAATAACCTTCACAAAAATTGAGAGAAAAAAAGGTGAACATTTTCCAAGTATGCATCTGTATGAACAGGCTTACAACAGTCACTGCCTGCAGTCCATACATCACACTAAATGCAAATACAATCAAAATATATACATTGTGTGTTTAACGTAAACTAAGTTAAAGCCGTCCATTATGACATTTTCTGATTCTGAGAACATAGTTCCCCCCTCCAGACAGAGTGAAACCTCTGCAATTTAGTGGCAGGCAGTTGAAATGATCAATGAGCTTTAAATTTTAAAGCCACAGAAACCGAATATGCATTGTCAAGTCACAAGCGCTGTGAGGCTTTTTTCCAATTCAAATTTTTTGGGGCCAGCAGTTCTTTCCTAAGGCGCAAAGGAAGCATCCAAAAATAAGCATTTTTGGTGTGCATTATGGTCTTTTTTGTAAGTAAAATGAAAGTCAAGCATTGCCCCAAACAGAAAGCAGTAAGTTTTCACACCATTTTCAACACAACTTTTTTGTGCTTGAACCCTTCTGTAGCGGCTTTCACAGCGTCTTTGTATTGTTCTAGCGGGTACAAATCAGTTGGTGGAGGTAGGAATTTCCCTCTGCGCATCAAGTCACAAAGGTCATCCACCATTTCTCTTTTCAAAGGACTGTCACGGTGTCTTGCATTCCATTCCGTATTCCAGTAACCAAGCACCCGCACTTCTTTAAAGATAAGCGCTCCTGTTGGCACGGTGACAGGCT
>NC_090247.1:72184659-72212085 GCF_037325665.1 Littorina saxatilis
CATTATTACCACAAAGCGCATACAGCGATTATATAGTAGCAAGTTGCACTAAACATTTGAACAAAATGCATTTTGTTCAAATGTTAACAGCACAGCACCAAGTTTTGCATAAGTGCACAACAGCACTGACCATTTCACAAAAGTGCATAACAGCTGTGACAATTTTACAAAAGTGCATTGACCATTTCAGGCAGATGGCTAACATGCAGATTTCCCTTTTGTCTGTCTTTCTTTGAAAAGTAGGCATGTTCAAGATCGATGAAGTCATGAGCAATTGGGTTAGATGACAGAAAAGATTCAAAAACGTCAGATTCAGTTAGATGACAGAAAAGATTCAAAAACGTCAGATTCAGTGTTTTGGGCACTGTTGAACAGGAACATTCTCTCCTGTTCAACAAATGTGGGTTCAATTCAAAAGCAACATTGTCACAGATAGGCTAGTGTTACATTTCTGTAAAGTTTCAAAAACATCTTCCATGTTTTGGTTACTGTTGAACAGAGGCATATTTTCCTGTTCAAAAAAGTCTGACACAAATTGTCGTAGTTGTGGGTTAAGGTTCGATCTATACTGTCCTTCAAACGAGTCGTAGAACCGTCATTGTCACAGATAGTGTTACATTTCTGTTTTACATTCAAACGAGTCGTAGAAGTAGCAGTACATTTGCGTTTGGTTGTTTTTTCTTTTAGATTCCTGTCACTCATACTAGCAGTATTGATTGAGGTACATAACTCTGTTGATGTACAGGGATGACTTGTTTGTAATGAATCCTTGTTTCCTCCACATTGAGTTTGCATTGCAGTTGGACAGAAATGAACAGGTGTTAATTGATAAACACATTGATAATGGCTTTTGACAAAATCAATCAATTCTGCAAAGGAATTAACTTGATGACATCAAAACTGCAGCGCCATTTGAAGAATGGTTACCATTTCTGTTTCTTTGATGGGAATCAAACAAATAAAAACATTGACTATCCAAGTTACCATGAATGGCAATAGTTGACTCCTGAAAAGTAGCAAGGATATAATTTGAGACGATAAACGCCTGATGCAATCCCTCCTCAAGGTCAGTCAACTCAAAACCTTCATCATTCGCAACATCAGTAGGCAACACAGCGGGATTCGTATGTCCAGAAATCATGTCGAAAAAATATTACATTTCAAAAGCATGTCCAACCACAGTTGTTAGCAAGTGTTCGTGTCCGAAGTAGCCTTCAGTGTGTGTATTATGTATTCATGTGACAGAGAGCGTGACCTCATTGTTCAATCCTCTCTCTCTCTTCTTTCTCATTCGAACGCACACACGCAAGAACGTAGCCTACGCACGCATGCACGCGCACGCACACACACACACACACACACACACACACCCCGCTGACGCACACGGCAAACCACGCACACACACACTGACTGTCGGCAAGCATCTCTTTTTGTTTTCTTTACCTTTGTTTATTGTGTTTTCGATATTTGTGTTTATTTTTTGCTTGACTTATCTGTTTTATTTTAATGTTTGCTATCCACATCGTGTGATAAATGTTTCTTCTCAGTCTCCGAGTCAGTTTAGTTTCTGCACGCCGCTTTGGTACTCCTTTTGTTTTTCTAACTGGTGTATTGTGCGCGACTGATTTGCGGATTTATTTTTATTCCTTTCATATGCAGTTGAAGTGTTGTGGGTGTTATTGTCTGTATATGCTATGTTGCGTCTGTGTATGCCTACAAGAATTTTGGGTGTAATGTGCCTGTGGTCTGCTCGCAGTCGAGCACAGAAAACATGGCGGCGCCCTGCAGGCAAATTCGTGGAAAGTCTTCCCGACCGCAGATACCAGCGTCGTCCGCGACGCTGGAATAAATTCACTGCTTCGACAATGTTATACACCATGAACTGAACCAGAATCACTCAATAAAAGAAACATCACACCTTCAGTTCTCATGTTTAAGAAACATTACACCCTGTCATTTAATGGTAATACTGAAATGATACAAATGAATAAAACTATGTACAGTCATGTACTGTTGAAGAAAAAAATCCCTAGAACAAGATACTAATCGAGCGGAATCTGGTTCAGTTACGAAAAACATTCAACACACAATAACCGCTTTGCACAAAAGACAGCTGGGCTGATGACTTTAGGTAAGTGTCAAAGTGGCTAGATGCTGTTGTTGTGTGTAAAAGCCTGGGCGGATCTGTAATGGTTTACATGATGGTAAACCTTCGAATGAATGTGTCTTTGAGTCTTAAAGGCACAGTAAGCCTCCCGGCCGTAAACCATCACAGATAGCCTACTGTCAGGCTATACACACAGTACAAACACCCCTCCATTTGAACGCTCACCAAACGGGAACATCCTAGGACGGTGCCCTCCGTAAAGAACGAGTAATTTTCAAATAATTTATTTTTGTGTGGTTTATCTTACCCCTGAGCCATCGTGAACCCGTGTGATCAAGTTTTCCTTTTTCACAATGTAGTCGTCAGTTAGTAATTTGAATGCGACTCGCTGTGAGCTTATCTGCAATAGCACGTTATTAAGTACCTCTGACTATGCACGAAACAAACGGCTGTGGTTCACAAGAACTCTAGCGATGGCTTTTGACTGTTTGCGATTCGAAACCTCCAGTCGAGGCACACTGAGGCGGAAGGTATCGTTCACTGGACCACTACTTTCATAGAAAGACTACATATATAATATATATAAAATATAATTGTTGCAGAAGAGTTCAAGTCGGAATGCAGAGAAGCTACATCTCAAATGCTACAGAAGAGACGAGTCTAAACGGTTGCAACGTCCATGCACACTATGACAATTATACCAAAACTGAGTAGCCTAAACGGCTTCCAGGGGAGGCAAACACAAAGTACAATATGCAGCGGTTGTTTCCCTTGTCAGAGTATAGATATTGTTTTTGCTTATTCATCATGTCTGCAGAAAATTCAAAATCCTTATGGTTCCTGAAGAGACAAGTCAAGTCAAGTCAATCTCAAGACTAATCTTAAATTGCTGCAGAAAAGATGAGCCTATGAATCCATCGAGAGTTAATTAAATCCCAATGGCTTCAGAAGAGTTGTCTTAGTCCACAGGAGCTGAAAAGCAGGCTGAAGCGAATCCTACTCGAAGTAGACGCCGTAGCACTGGGCCACAGCGAAGACGGATTTGTTGTCGTAGGTGATGGAGGCCTGGTTGTCCAGCATGTGGTCCCACACACAGCGGCTGGCCACCTGCAGTCCCTGCTGAGTCTGCTGACCCAGGGTCACCTACCCAGAGACAGATGACAGTACAGTGGAACCCCCCTTTTAAGACCAGCCAGTTTAAGACTCCCCCCTTTTTATGACCCTCTTTTGTCAGACATTTTGTTCATGAAGTCAATATATTGATTGACTGTTAGTGTTTAACGTCCTTTTAGACCAACTGGTCTATATTGGGACAGGTATTGGTAATACGTTGAAGATATGGTGTGATAGGCCTACTTTGATTCGAACAAGCCCGCTGTGGCTGTCTTCTTCGACACACCAGCATTAGGTTTGTCTCGTCAAAGTATCGAAATACGATCATGATAATCCGAGACGAGAGATGATGCATGCGTGTCTGGTCTTCGTGTTTTCCAAGCCCTGAGACTTTCGCTGTGAACGTGGGATCTTTTTCGTGCGCATGTGTGCACACGGGGCTGTTCGGACACCGAGGAGAGTCTGCACAAAGTTGACTCCGAGAAATAAATCTCTCGCCGAATGTGGGGATCGAACCCACGCTGATAACGACCAACTGGCTACAAAGCCAGCGCGCTACCAACTGAGCTACGTCCCCGCCCCCAATATATTGACCTCCATTTTAAGACCCTCTTCTATTTAAGACCCTGTTTTCTTAGACTTTCAGTCCATAAAGTCAATACATTAAAGGCACAGTAAGCCTCCCGTAAACCATCACAGAGCTCCCCGAGCGTCTAAATACAGTACAAGCATACTTCCATTTGAACGCTCACCGAACGGGAACATCCTGGCTGCTTTCTGTCGAGCGTGAGACATTTTCAAAGAATTTATTTTCGTAGACTTGTTCCGTTAACAACAACGGCGCCTCGTTTTTGCGCTAGACCTAACTTTTAAAATCTAAATAATAAATTGACAGCTTGTTACACAAACATTCTTTAATCATAAAAGAATTCGTTTTTCATCAAGACAAGATCAGAACAATTTGAAGTTGTGAAAGTTTAAAAAAAGAAAAGCCCGGAAGCAGGGTCACGCAAGGGTCGTAGCAGACGACGGCCGGTTTATCAGTGCAAATCGCCGTTCCTCTCAACAGTCAAAAGCCATCGCTAGAGTTCTTGTGAACCACAGCCGTTGTTTCGTGCATAAAAAAAACGTGCTATTGTAGATAAGCTCACGTCGAGTCGCATTCAAATGACTAACTATGACGACTGCATTGTGAAAAGGGAAAACTGGATCACACGGGTTCACGATGGCTCAGGGGTAAGATAAACCACGCAAAAATAAATTCTTTGAAAATTGTTCGCTCTTTACGGAGGGCACCTAGGATGTTCTCAATTGGTGAGTGTTTAAATGAAATGGTGTTTGTACTGTGTGTAAAAGCCTGACCTTATCTGTGATGGTTTACGGGAGGCTTACTCTGCCTTTAACCTCCATTTTTAAGACCTGATTTTCTCCGAATTTCGGACGTCTTATAAGTGGGGTTCCTCTGTAGTGTTATTGGCTATAGATGTTCTGAGGCGCTTAGAGTGAATCGTCGGTTACAATGAAAAAAGTAACTTCAGGATCGTACTGGAATCCAGTTATTATTAGCTAGTTATGATATCTCAGTAACAGTGAACAAGCAGAAAAAAAGAAAGAAAGAAAGAAGGAAATCAATAAATCAATAAATACAGCACGCAGGCAAGCAACCAACCCACCAACTATTCAAGGTCAGTCAGGGTAACGGTAACCTGAGATTTTTGTTTTACTATAAACTAACAACCCCCCCCCCATCCACACACACACACAAACCCGAAAGTCTATAGCCTCTAAATACACATAAAACAAGCATTGACCTTAACGGGCAAAAAACCGCCCGTGGTGACACGGGGGTAGGACATGGATACCGTCTCTGCACAAACAGTTGACCTGTGACCTAATCCGTGACCTTAATTATAAGTCACGCTTAAACATACTGAGAGAGAGCGAGAGAAAGAGAGAGGGAGTACTGAGAGAGAGAGCGAGAGAAAGAGAGAGAGAGGGAGAGAGAAAGAGAGAGAGAGAGAGAGGGGAGAGAAAGCGAGAGAGGGAGAGAGAGAGAAAGAGAGAGAGAGAGAGAGAGAGAGAGAGAACGAGATTCTAAGGGGAGTAAACGTGCGGGAATTCCCGCATAACCTATGCTTCTGCCAGCGGGTTTCGTCCTTTGGTTCGGTTTGTAAAAGCGTTTTAGCCAATATCTTCCGTTTGACTTTCGTTTGGAATGTAATTTTTTGCATAGACCCGTGTAACCCTATTCCTTACAATTTCACGAAATTTGAGCTTAATTGATCCAGAGATGCAAGTCTTACTCGACTTGTGTGTAATCGTCCACCCGCCCGCCCTACTCAAACAAACAAACAAACAAACAGACAGACCAAATCCAGCAAGCCCCATATAATGGCGGCTTAAAAAGGAAAAATATTTCTAGTAGCCCTATCACCTGTACTCACCTGACACACAACTCTGTATCGATGCCACCGGAACTCTTTGACTCGCTTCTGGATCTCTGCGGCCAGTTCTTTGGCCAGATCCTGGCACGTTCTGGAGTCATAGGTCACGCCCTGTAACCTTTCCTCAAGAACGTCAAACATCGCCTTCTTCACCTTCCCGGGCTGGAACTTCTCCGAGTCCTGCTAGGAATGATAGGGGGAAAAGAAGAGAACACGATATGGTGGTTATTCTTAGTTTTGAAGGGGGAAGTTCTGACGTTCAATTTAGACAGGTGCGAGCCTACAGCCGGACAGACAGAGATACTCAGACGCACACACTTAGCATACACAGACAGACAAACAGGCAGACAGACAGACAGACAGGCAGATAGACAGACAGACAGACAGACAGACACATTATGGGTATAGACACAGTCAGACATAGACACACATACATAGACATAGCTTACATAGACACGGATACACAGCCGGAGAAACACAGCCTACACACATACACACACACACACACACACACACACACACACACACACACACACACACACACACACACACACACACACACATACATACACATACACACTCACCCCCCACCCCACTCACACCGGCCCCACCCCAACTCACCCCCACATACCCACACACCAGCCAATACAAATCTTGTCTACCTGTGGTGTCATGCGGTAGGAATTTTCCTGCTTGAAATGCATTGGTCTGCTGCTGTCCGGAGCGTCTGACCCTTCCTTGGCAGTGCCGTTGGACAGGTTCTTCAGGCGACCATGAGCGCCGGGCGTGAGGCGAATGATCGTGCGTCTCCGTCCCGCCACCCCGACCTGGCTTGGCCGCAGCAAGTCCGCCATCTTGGTAGTAGTCTTGGAAACTTGTCTGTTTTCTTGTGTCAATCAGTGTGGTTCTGAAAGAGAGAGGTGGAGAACTGTTGGTTAGGATATACTAATACTAGTTCTTGCAGTTTTGTTTACTTATATTTATCTATTTATTGATTTGTGTGTGTGTGTGTGTGTGTGTGTGTGAGTGTGTGTGTGTGCGTGCGTGCGTGTGTGTACGTGCGTGCGTACGTGCGTGTGTGTGTGTGTGTGTGAGGTGGAGGGATGTCATATCTTTAGAGTAATCAAACAAGCGAGCAAGCGAGAAAAGACACCCGGCAAGCTAGCAGCCAGTCAGCCAACTAAGTAGTTAGCCAAGAAACCGACCTACAGGCTAGGCCGACCAGTTGACCATTGACTGTCCATTTCTACCAAGTGAACCATCTGAAGTGTTTCTGCGAAGGTAAGGTGGGAGAGCGGACAAGAGAGAGAGAGAGAGAGAGAGAGAGAGAGAGAGAGAGAGAGAGAGAGAGAGAGAGAGAGAGAGAGAGAGAGAGAGAGAGAGAGAGAGAGAGAGAGAGAGAGAGGGGGGGAGAGAGGAATACAGAAAGCCGCTCTCTCTCCTCTCTCTCTATCTCTCTCGTCTGTCTCCTCCTCTCTCTCTCCCTCCCTCTGTCCCTCTCGCTCTCTCGGCTCTCTACCTCTCTCTCTCTCTTTACCCCCCTCTCCCTCTCTCTCTCCCCCCTCTCTCTCCCTATTTCTCTCTCCCCCCTCTCCCTCCCACTCCCCATTTTCTCCCTCCTCTCCCCTAAACCCCCCATAGTGTCGGTGTTTTGAACTTTTGTTATAAAAAAACAACCAATCAAACAAACAAACTGAAAACCATTAATCAACAAGACTCACTACTCCAGCTGACACACAGTCTACCTGTTTCGCAGCAGAGTTGGAGGACTACAAGTCATTATAAAATGTATATCGGAGACAGCGAAACTGCGTCACAGGAGAAGTACGGGTGTAATTTACATGCTCTTGACGGCTGATAAAAATGATAAAAGATCTTGGCGCGGAAATGATACACGTCACTGACTGAAAAAAACACTCAAGTATCGCATGGTCTTCTTAACCACAGGCACTTGTGCTTGGTTAGTCATTCAGTGGAACGTACTAGAGGTGCCGTTTCGCCGCATAGTAAGAAAAATACGGAGATCCGGGAAACGGTGAAACGAGACAAAACCCCAAACACACCTTTTTTCAGATATGTCATTAATAAATATGGACTTTTTTTAGGCTGACATCATCAATTCATTTCAAGGAGACTACTTCAGACCTAACATCATTAGGTCACAATGAATGTCAGGCCTACCATCATGAGTCTATCTTGACTTTTTCAGGCCTAACATCATCAGTCCAGCGTGACTGTTTGAGGCCTAACATCATCAGTCCAGGGTGACTGTTTGAGGCCTAACATCATCAGTCCAGGGTGACTGTTTGAGGCCTAACATCATCAGTCCAGGGTGACTGTTTGAGGCCTAACATCATCAGTCCAGGGTGACTGTTTGAGGCCTAACATCATCAGTCCAGGGTGACTGTTTGAGGCCTAACATCATCAGTCCAGGGTGACTGTTTGAGGCCTAACATCATCAGTCCAGGGTGACTGTTTGAGGCCTAACATCATCACTCCAGGGTGACTGTTTGAGGCCTAACATCATCAGTCCAGGGTGACTGTTTGAGGCCTAACATCATTAGTCCAGGGTGACTGTTTGAGGCCTAACATCATTAGTCCAGGGTGACTGTTTGAGGCCTAACATCATCAGTCCAGGGTGACTGTTTGAGGCCTAACATCATCAGTCCAGGGTGACTGTTTGAGGGCCTAACATCATCAGTCCAGGGTGACTGTTTGAGGCCTAACATCATCACTCCAGGGTGACTGTTTGAGGCCTAACATCATCAGTCCAGGGTGACTGTTTGAGGCCTAACATCATCAGTCCAGGGTGACTGTTTGAGGCCTAACATCATCAGTCCAGGGTGACTGTTTGAGGCCTAACATCATCAGTCCAGGGTGACTGTTTGAGGCCTAACATCAATCGACTGTGACTGTTTCAGTCTTAACATCATCAATTCACAGTGGCTGTTTCAGACTTAACATCATCAGTCTATCTTGACTATTTCAGGCCTAACATCAATCGACTGTGAATGTTTCAGTCTTAACATCATCAATCCACGCTGACTGTTTGAGACTTAACATCATCAGTTCACGGTGATTGTTTGAGGCCTAACATCATCAGTTCACGGTGATTGTTTGAGGCCTAACATCATCAGTTCACGGTGATTGTTTGAGGCCTAACATCATCAGTTCACGGTGATTGTTTGAGGCCTAACATCATCAGTTCACGGTGATTGTTTGAGGCCTAACATCATCAGTTCACGGTGATTGTTTGAGGCCTAACATCATCAGTTCACGGTGATTGTTTGAGGCCTAACATCATCAGTTCACGGTGATTGTTTGAGGCCTAACATCATCAGTTCACGGTGATTGTTTGAGGCCTAACATCATCAGTCGACGGCGACTGTTTAGGCAGAACATCATCAGTCTATCTTTACTATTTCAGGCCTAACATCATTGCATCGACTGTAAATGTTTCAGACTTAACATTATCAATTTACAGGGGCTGTTTCAGACTTAACATCATCAATTCACACTGAATGTTTCAGGCCTGACATCAAGCCACAGTGATTGTTTCAGGCTTTAAAATGATCTTTTTTCACACATAACAACATCATCATCGCACCAGCGTCCACTATCATTTGACTGCCTGCAGTCCTGTGCCTAGCTTCTCTGAACACTGACCAAACATCCAATGAGCCACAAACTATAAAGAATCAAAATTAAAAAAAAAAATAGACTGCCCACGTTCCAAAATTCAGAATAAAAAAACAAGCAAGGTGTGTTATTGGAACGTTTGATTGTTACCGTAACGGGTGTTTTTTTTGGTCACAATCAAACGCTACTATAACATACATTGCCTGTTTTATTATAAAGAATCAAACTTACTCTTCCTCCAAACTGAAGCACAATTCATAAAGACATGACCACCGTCCCACATAAATTTGCGAATTAAACCAAGGCCTTAGAAAAGCAGGCTTTCAACTCCGGATCCAGTCGTCTCCTTTGTCTGAAAACTTAATTCAGGGCATTCTTCACTTCACGCGTTTGCCAAAGATCTGGACCACACTCGGCGAACTTTCCGCTTGGCACCAGTAAGCACCAGTGGGCACCAGCAGACACCACGCTCTGACACCTGAGCCAGACAGACCAAACCTCTCTCAGGTACCGGGACTGCGGACAGATGAGAGGCGTAATAACAGGCACGCGAATCAAGGATATTGACTTTGTTCAGTTTTGTCGCGTCTGGCACACTTTACTCAAGACTCAAGACTCAAGAGACTCAAAATGTTTACTGTCCTCATAAAAACAAGGAAAATTGCCTTACAGTGTCAGGCGATCACAGACATGAAAACATCACATGTATTAAGAATTAGACGATTGCACTTAAAACTAATAACTCTAGCCCGCTTCATATTTGCTGTAAACTTAGAATTAGAATTGCATTAAAACGCATGTAAACATCCTGAGCGTCTCTCGCAGCACTCACACTTACAGACACACACACAGACACACACACAGACACAGACAGACACAGACACACACACACACACACACACACACACACACACACACACACACACACACACACACACACACACACACTCTCTCTCTCTCTCTCACTCGCCATCTCTCTCTATCTCAGTTTAACTAAAAACAATAAAATATATTCAGATTGAGTGGGTAATAATGGCACACAGGCATGATTTAAAAGGTCATGGATAGATAACACATGCGCGTGTATCAAGACCAAGAGCATTCTACAAACTCGTACGCACCCGCACACACACTTGTACACAAACACATACATACACACAGTCACACGATCACAACACACAAGCACACACGCACACACACACACACACACACACACACACACACACACACACACACACACAGACGCTCACACAGACACAGGCATACACACACACACACTCACACCAGCGGATCAACATCCGCGCACCCACACATGCACCAAAGTGCCCATCGCTGCGGAGTTGGCGGCAAATCACACAGGCTGCTTCAGGTCGTGGCGTTGAGTAGCCTGACAGCAGAGGGCAAGTAGGAGTCCAGGAACCTGTTAGTGCGGCACTTGAAGGAGCGCAACCTCCTCGATGCTGATCGGGCTGGAGTCTGAGCTGTGAGGACGGGATGGAGAGGGTGAGATGGATCTGACCGGATCTTATTAAGCTTTCTGATGGCTGTCTTCTCGTAGATGGAGTTGATGCTTGGCAGTTCTTCTTTGATGATTCTTTCAGCAGTTCTGATAATTTTCCCCAGCTGATCAACATCCGTCTTCTTTGCGCTCCCAAGGAAGCATACGATGTTGTATAGCGTGACGCTCTGTACTACTGACTGAAAGAACAGTGACATGATTTTTTGGTCCACCCTGAATTTCTTCAGTTTTCTGAGGAAGAAGAGTCTCTGGTTGCCCTTTTTGCAGCAAGCGCGGATGTGTTCAGTCCAGTCCAGTTGATCATCAATTACCATGCCCAGATACTTATACGACTTAACAGTCTCAACTGGTTGACCCTTGATGGTGATTGGTTGAAGTTCTGGCTTTTCTCTCCTGAAGTCGACAATGAGTTCTTTTGTTTTGGAGACGTTTAGGTCCAGGTAGTTTCTGTCACACCACCCCACAAGCTCAGCGACCGCCGCTCTGTATAGGTACTCGTCATTGCGAATCATGCCAGTCAAGGACGAGTCGTCAGCAAACTTGATGAGCAGGTTGCAAGCATCACTGCTCCGACTAGTGTTAATCTTAACAGAAAAATAAAAAATAAAGGAAAACTAGGAAAATACCCAGACTACAAGAACATAAAACCGATCTACACAAAGAGAGAGAGAGAGAGAGAGAGAGAGAGAGAGAGAGAGAGAGAGAGAGAGAGAGAGAGAGAGAGAGAGAGAGAGAGAGAGAGAGAGGGAGGGAGAGAGAGGGAGGGAGAGAGAGAGAGAGAGACACACACACACACACACACACACACACACACAAGTGGGCTTGACAGACGACAAAGATATACCCAAACTATATCTCCAAGACACTGAGACAAACAAACAGACCACCCCTCCCCTTCCATTACAACACACCCTGCTTCAGGTGCCTGTGCAGGTGGCTGTCACCAGACTAATTCCAGTCTGAGCTCAAGCAGCAGAGACGGGAGTCAAGGGAGAGAGGGGAGTGTTGGGTTTGCCCAGGTCGATATCCACACGTTGAGAACATTTCGCTAGATCGATACCAAAATTGCCGGTCAGAAACGGAAACCGTACAAACACTGGGTCAACCTTTGAACTATAAACCCACGTTTCCGTTTGCTTTTTAGTTTGTTATCAGAATGTTCAAAACTTTCACCAGCGTGATCCCAACCATCATTAAGCCTGTTTTTCTACCCGCAAAAAAAGAAGAAGTTTTATTTTAGTTTATTTGTCAATGTTTTTATTACAATAACTTGTTTTTCTTGTTGAAAAAGTCATGCACGTGCCAATAACTGAGGTCATTTTCTGTTGATTCTCTCAAAATGATGTGTATGTCTTTCCACTACGAAGACCACTAGTTCGACGTAGAAGTCAAAGTTTTGTTTTGTCCACTATTACAAGTTTCCATAACTATAACCTTTCTTGGTTTCTGATTCTTGATTTTGCAACGTTGGCAGTCTATCTGGTTCGGATTTTATTTCAGTCCGGTTTCAGCGGTTTCTCTTCTGATCTAACATTTGTTCACACGGGGGGAAATCCCTCACTAAGTTGATTCCCACAGACAGACAGACAGGCAGGAAGACACACAGACCGACCGACAGACAGACAGAAAGAAAAACACAGAGACAGACGGGAAAACAGAAAGACAGACAGACATAGGCGAAGAAAGCACGGACAACTTGCAATCATATTGGTCCGAATAAGCTCCAAAGCAAATAAAACAAGAAATTCCTCCGACCGAGGTAGGAAAAACACCCCCGTTGGTCAAAGGGAAATAACCATTCTCACTGCCACCAACTGAGAAGGTTATTTCCCTTTGACCATTAATATGTCCCTCTATAAGTCCTTGTAGAATCTTAATCCACCAATAACTCCCTAACCGTGTGTTTGACTGGTCCCAATTTTTGTAAGGACCGTCTCAGGAATGTATAGAACCTGTTCACCAAGTTTGGTGACGATCGGTCCGTTCATTCTTGAGATCTATATGCGAACACAAACACACACACAAACAAACAAACAAACAAACAAACACATCGACCGAATCCTATACACACCCCTATACCGGGGGTGTAATTACTGAACTCTCCAGATACAAACAGAAAGCAAACGCAAAACCCATGGCGACCCCGAAACGGCCTTTTTCTTGATCAAAAACGAATAAAAGTCAGCGGTCTCTTCATCTTTAGCGGTTAATCTTTCCCTTTCGTGCCCACAGGTGCTAATAGCTGGTTGATGTGTTCACTGATCTCGAACCCTACCCTGCAGATTGAATCGAGGTGACAAATCAATAGAGTGATCAGATTCAATGGAGCGTCACATGTTTATTTTCTCTGTGGAGTTTGGGATCGTGCGTGGGGGTTACGGTGTGTTGTGTGGTATTGATAGCCTTTGGTGACTAGTGCACGGTAATTCTCAAAAATTGATGAAACGTAATGACTGTTAACATAAGCCGATGAGGTCATAATCAATGACGCTACTATCGTATAACCCATCATGTCTCATATATATAGGTCCTGGTTACCCTGGAGGACGTTAAGCCTTAATAGTCAGTCAATCAGTGACGAACATAGGTAGGAGGAATACTGTGTGTGTGTGTGTGTGTGTGTGTGTGTGTGTGTGTGTGTGTGTGTGTGTGTGTGTTTGTATATATGTGTGTGCGTGTTTGTGTGTGTGTGTGGTGTGTGTGTGTGTGTGTGTCTGTTCGCTCGTGCGTGCGTGCGTGCGTGCGTGCGTGCGCGTATGTGATGTTTTGAAGGTGGTAGTAGTGGGAGAGTGAGGAAGGAAAAGGGGAGGGGGGAGGGGGAAGAGGGAATGAAAAAAGAGGAGGGCGTAGAGGTGCTTACATACTTCGGAAAATAATGCCGAAACAGTTCTGCCATTTCGGTAAATTTACAAGTTGAAACGTAACTACCGACAACACGCCTGGAACCAACAATCGACGGACCAGCATATAGGCAACCATTAATTTCGCTTCCATTCTTGCCTTTGGTCAGTATAGCTCCCATATCTGCGGGGCCATGGGACCTAATAATAAATTGTTATCAGCTATTTATGGCTCGCTTGCACGCATCGGTTCACACAAAATCGATGAAAACAGTTTGCTTTGCTGTGAGATGGTAACGCAGGTTTCGACCTGGGAACGAATCTAGCCAAATCTGGCTTCGCACGCGCGCGCGCCCGCGCGCGCGCGTGTGTGTGTGTGTGTGTGTATATATATATATATATATACCCAGATATATACAATATAAGTTAAGACAGAAAAGAATTCAGTACACAAACGGTTGTTTCCGACCGAGCCCTAAACAATGGATTACCCAATAAGAATATTATATGTACAGATTAATGCTGATTAATGGTACGATTTGTCCCCGATGTAATGTCGTTTATTTCTGACGGAAAACTCGCCCTGAAATCATGTAGGGTGGGGGTTAATCCTTCTTATACGTCCGTTCAACTGCGGAGTTAGACACAATAGTTTCGAGTTTTATCTAAATCTCCACTGATTTCTTTGACTGAGCAACCAACAAACAAACCAACCAATCAAGAAAACAAATAAATAATTAAACCAAAGAATAAAACAAACACAATACTTTTTCAAAACATTTGGTTTTTTATTTTTTTTTGTAGAATTAAATATTGCAAAAAAATCTTATTTTTTCTTTTGGAAACTGCTGTTGCTTACGGATGCGACAACCAATTATGTTGCTATTACTTATAATTTATTGCATGGCATTTGTCTCAGATTGACTTACCTTTGCTGGTAACCATCTTGTTTTGAAGATCCTTTCTTGATGTGACTTAGAGCAGATTACACATACTTTCAGCTCGTACCGCTTGCTTTCTACTTGGGCTGATGCTGTCTGTTAAACTGTTGTTTTCTGGGAAATTGCAAGTGTATTGAAAGATAATCTACCGAAAAAGCCTGCCAGTTACGTTTTGGACAGAAACGCTCTTCTCCTGAAAGGACACAAGGGCTGATTTATCTCATACTTTCTTGGTTCTGATTTGCCATAAAACTGACCCAGATATGTCATGATTCCTGTTTGTTTGGTGATCATGTTTGACCAAAAAGGCGTAACTAACTGAACACATCTCTTCTGTAGCTGAAGGAAAAATTTAAGATTTTGTTCAAACATGTAGTCTACCTGTCAAGAGTACATACCTTCTTTGAATTACCATGTAAACCACGTAAGTGTAGATATGTAAAATGACCTTGACCTTACCCGAACAAATGTAATTCTTTTACATGTGACTTACGCCACAGAACATATGTATCATAAACTACAAAAACACAATCCTTCTAGCTGGAATTGCAAACTAAACTAACATAGAAAGGGGCACTCAGAACACAAGAGTAAGAGCCACTCAGAAGTACATAGTCATCTAGCACACATTAGTTAGAACAAACAACTTACGCGACATTGGCCTGGAGGCATGGTGGTCTGCAAAACTACTCCGTTAATATTACCGGCAGGCAGACAGCCCTAAAAGTCTTGGAAGTACAGACGAACCTGTCCTAGTGACCACCTCTCGATAACGACCACTTGCCCATAACGACCATCCCAATGGATCTCCAAGGAGTTTATTTCAATGCTATAGCGACCACCTTGCTATAGCGCCCACCTGTCTATAACGACAACTTGTGGTCGCTCCCTTGTGTGGTCGCAATAGGCAGGTTCCACTGTATGAATACACGACCCCCGGAAATACCTCTGTCGGTTTTGCAAGGGTTGCGAAAGAGTGACAACTCTTGCTACGATACACAGAGATAGTACGATAATAGTGTTTCAATATACAATACATTACTTACGTATTATTTGTTCAGTTTTGTTTTGTTACTGAGACAGAGATGTGCTTTTTTTGCAACGACAGTTAAAATTGTCGAACTCATAGTTTTTCCCTGGAGTTTATATGTTGCAGCGTTTTTCGCCTTGGTCAGGTAGAATTTTGCTAGTTTTGGGAAATCTTAGCACAGATTAGTTTTATAAGGTTAACAAAGACAGCCTTCATCGTGTTTTCAGTTGAGTGATTGTCTGGTTTCTTTCATTTGAATGCTCCGTCATTTTTGTTGGAATTGCCCGAAAGAGAGCAAGAGAGAGAGAGAGAGAGAGAGAGAGAGAGAGAGAGAGAGAGAGAGAGAGAGAGAGAGAGAGAAAGAAAGAGAGAGAGAGAGAGGGTGCACCGAGAGAGACAGAGAGAGAGAGAGGGAACGAGAGCGAGAGAGAGAGAGAGAGAGAGAGAGAGAGAGAGAGGGGGTGCACTGAGAGAGACAGAGAAAGACAGAGAGAGAGAGAGAGAGAGAGACAGACAGACAGACAGACAGACAGACAGACAGACAGACAGACAGACAGACAGGCAGACAGACAGACAGACAGACAGACAGACGGAAGAAGAAAGTGACACACACAGACAGAGAGACAGAGACAGCTAGAGACAAAGAAAGCAAAACTGCAGCGTATCAGTTACTTAAAGAGTTTCTATTGAATTTATAAGAAAACACTTGTAAGGTAGAACTTACCTTCAAACAGGTGATACATCCCCAGAAAGCAAGTACAAAATCCCAAAACACAAGTTTCCCACTGCTTTCCCAAAGTTTGGTAAAGCTTTTAGTAGATAGAGAAGTTCATCGCAATCATAGATTAACACAGTGACCAAATTTACCTGGCGTCCATACCTTCCATCCAAGTCAGACCAGCCAGTAACTGTTGGAAACTCGCTAAATCGCTCACACTCTACGGTCAGCCAATCTGATTGCATTTGCTGCTGGCTTTTTGGAAGCACAGGCACTGAAATCAGTAGTTGATAATTGAGTGGTGTTTTTTTTGGGGAGAGAGAGAGCTGAACTGAACTTTATTCAGTTTACTACAAGGACACAGATTTAAAGGTGGACACATTTTCTTACAATCTGCCCTTGAGACGAACAAACACACAACATAAAATACACTATCAGTATCAAACAATACAAAAACAGAAACATTAAAGAGCACCACTAAAATGCAAACACTAATTATATACACACACTTCAAATGCGAATACTAATACATATGTCGACTATCAGGTACCCAAAATTGTCTATATACAGCATTTATCCTGTGAAAGTTGGGAAAACAGAATCTACAACATATTAGGTAGTTAAAGGCACAGTCAGCCTCCCGTAAACCATCACAGACACTGTCAGGCTTTTTACACACAGTACAAACACCCTTTCGTTTGAACAGTCACCGCTTGAGAACATCCTAGGTGCCCTCCGTAAAGAGCGAGCAATTTTCAACGAATTTATTTTTGCGTGGGCCATCGTGAACCCGTGTGATCCAGTTTCCTTTTTTTTCACAATTTAGTCGTCAGTTTGTAATTTCAATGCGACTCGCTGTAAGCTTATCTGCAATAGCACGTTATTGTGTACCTCTGAATCTAAAACGCAACAAACGGCTGCGAGACACACGAACTAGAGCAATGGCGGTTGGCCGTTCAGAGGAACTGGCGCTATGCAAGAACCATCGCCTGCTACGAGAAAGACGTTTTGCGTGACACGTTTCCAGGCTTTTCTTTTTTCAAACTTTCAAAACTTCGAATTGTACTGATCTTATCTTGATGAAAAAAGTTTTCTTTTATGATTTAAGAATGTTTTTGTTACAAGATGTGAATTTATTATTTAGATTTTAAAAGTTAGGTCTAGCGCCAAAACGAGGCGTCCGATTGTGATACTGAACAATCCGGCTGGCCACGCAAAAAATAATTCTGTGAAAATTGCTCGCTCTTTACGTAGGGCATCTAGGATGCTCTCAAGCGGTTAGTGTTTAAACGAAAGGGTGTTTGTACTGTGTGTAAAAGCCTGACAGTATCTGTGATGGTTTACGGGAGGCTTACTGTGCCTTTAGGAACAGATAAACCAAAAACATTCAGTGACGCCTACAAAATAAGTTTCGAACACGGCCTCGCGATAACACTTATTTCTCTGCTACCGCTCCCTGTGTGTTACCAAGACTTGTCACCCACACAGGGATATAATCCCATCCTCTGCTTGAGCGGAGCTGTGCAGTAGAGCCAGTGTTAATTCCCTGCAGTCCGTTGCAGAGCTGTGGTAAAGTGGACAGACAGCTACAACTAGGCAGGTTAAAATTGTCATTCAGATCTAGAGGAACGTCTGACGTAAGCGAGCAACAGTTACTGAAGATTGCTGCATATACGAACACACAAACAAGCATGCAAAACAACAACAACAAAACAAACACACACACACACACACACACACACACACACACACACACACACACACACACACAGACACACACACACACACACACACATAAAACAACAAACAAACAAACAAAGCAAACAAACACACAAACAAACACACATATTTCTAGAATCAGCCAAAAACAGCTACAAACAAAAAGACTGTTGCTCGGTAAGCCTAAATTGGATCCCAATTTCCCCCGAAAGCGGCGTATGGCTGCCCGAATGGTGGGGTAAAAAACCGGTCATACACGTAACAACCCACTAGTACAAAAACATGAGTGAACGTGGGAGTTTCAGCGAATGAACAAACAAGAAGAAAAAAGAAGGATCTCAATTTATGCACAGACATCAATAGCCTTTAACTTCTGAAGTTAGATCCATAGCCTGTACGCGCGTGTTTTATGTCATGTTACACGAGTTCCTGTCGTTTCGTGTACTTTATGTAATACCAACCACACATTGATTAATGGTGAGATATTTTGGTATTATATATTATGATGAATGTTTACGATCAACGTCTTAATCGGTTTGATGTGCGCAGGCCTCCACATAATAAATGAATCTTGAATCTGGTTATCTTGTCACGCATGCACATAATAAATGAATCTTGAATCTGGTTATCTTGTCACGCATGCACATAATAAATGAATCTTGAATCTGGTTATCTTGTCACGCATGCACATAATAAATGAATCTTGAATCTGGTTATCTTGTCACGCATGCACATAATAAATGAATCTTGAATCTGGTTATCTTGTCACGCATGCACATAATAAATGAATCTTGAATCTGGTTATCTTGTCACGCATGCACATAATAAATGAATCTTGAATCTGGTTATCTTGTCACGCATGCACATAATAAATGAATCTTGAATCTGGTTATCTTGTCACGCATGCACATAATAAATGAATCTTGAATCTGGTTATCTTGTCACGCATGCACATAATAAATGAATCTTGAATCTGGTTATCTTGTCACGCATGCACATAATAAATGAATCTTGAATCTGGTTATCTTGTCACGCATGCACATAATAAATGAATCTTGAATCTGGTTATCTTGTCACGCATGCACATAATAAATGAATCTTGAATCTGGTTATCTTGTCACGCATGCACATAATAAATGAATCTTGAATCTGGTTATCTTGTCACGCATGCACATAATAAATGAATCTTGAATCTGGTTATCTTGTCACGCATGCACATAATAAATGAATCTTGAATCTGGTTATCTTGTCACGCATGCACATAATAAATGAATCTTGAATCTGGTTATCTTGTCACGCATGCACATAATAAATGAATCTTGAATCTGGTTATCTTGTCACGCATGCACATAATAAATGAATCTTGAATCTGGTTATCTTGTCACGCATGCCGAGTTCTTTCTTTGTTTCTTCTTCGTCTGTGATTTCATGCGTTTTCGTTAGCGTATCGGATTCAATTCTATCTTCGCAGATGACCAACGTATGAGACACTAGTTGCTCTGCCGTAAATAAGGGGATGTCGTTTTTATATTTAGTCAAGTTTTGACTAAATATTTTAACATCGAGGGGGAATCGAAACGAGGGTCGTGGTGTATGTGCGTGTGTGTGTGCGTGTGTGTGTGTGTCTGTGTGTGTGTGTGTGTGTGTGTGTAGAGCGATTCAGACTAAACTACTGGACCGATCTTTATGAAATTTGACATGAGAGTTCCCGGGTATGAAATCCCCGAACGTTTTTTTCGTTTTTTTGATAAATGTCTTTGATGACGTCATATCCGGCTTTTCGTGAAAGTTGAGGCGGCACTGTCACGCCCTCATTTTTCAACCAAATTGGTTGAAATTTTGCTCAAGTACTCTTCGACGAAGCCCGGGGTTCGGTATTGCATTTCAGCTTGGTGGCTTAAAAATTAATTAATGACTTTGGTCATTAAAAATCGGAAAATTTAAAAAAAAAATAAAAATTTATAAAACGATCCAAATTTACGTTTATCTTATTCTCCATCATTTGCTGATTCCAAAAACATATAAATATGTTATATTCGGATTAAAAACAAGCTCTGAAAATTAAATATATAAAAATTATTATCAAAATTTTTTTTTCGAAATCAATTTAAAAACACTTTCATCTTATTCCTTGTCGGTTCCTGATTCCAAAAATATATAGATATGATATGTTTGGATTAAAAACACGCTCAGAAAGTTAAAACGAAGAGAGGTACAGAAAAGCGTGCTATCCTTCTCAGCGCAACGAATACCCCGCTCTTCTTGTCAATTCCACGTGCACTGCCTTTGCCACGGGCGGTGGAGTGACGATGCTACGAGTATACGGTCTTGCTGCGTTGCGTTGCGTTCAGTTTCATTCTGTGAGTTCGACAGCTACTTGACTAAATATTGTATTTTCGCCTTACGCGACTTGTTTGCTTTGCTTTTCTAACTCAGCTACTAGTCGTCATAGGCACTGAAGAAACAGCATTGTTAGATTTTGATTAATTATAATCAAGTCGCGGCGTGGCTTATATTGATGTTTAGGTTACAAAACAACACCCAGAAAAAGCCATTACTGTGTTAACAATGACAATCTTGATAAAATAAACGTTTGTGGGTTCAAAAATTGCTTTTGATTTTCTCTTCAACGTTTTGTCTTTTCGAAATCACAGACAGACAGACACACAGAAACAAACAGACACAGAGACAGACAGACACAGAGAGACACAGAGACAGACAGACAGAGAGACAGACAGATGGACACACACGCACGCAAACATAAGCAATTACAAACACAGACAGACCAATAAGGCAGGCCAACCGACCGACCGACAGACAAGCACACAGCCAGACAGATAAAGGGTCACACACACACACACACACACACACACACACACACACATACACACACACACACACACACACACACACACACACACATACTATTTATCCCTTGTACCTATGTTCTTCACTAATTGCAGTCATTGCGTCAAGAGTCATAACGTGTCATCAATTTTGAGCTGTACCACGCACCAGTCACACAAGGTTAATTATTATGTGTGTCGGGTTCTGTTTTGACTGTCACGTAAATAGGCTACGTAATGTAAGTAGCCTAAATACGTCTTAAAGACGTTTGACCTTATTTGGATTTTATCTTGATTTTATCTGTACATTTATTGAATTTAAAGATGACACGGACAGCACTTTAGGTCAGTGTTATTGGAAATATGATAGGCGTGCTTGTTATTACATACGTGAACCTATGTTTTATGTTTTATGTGTGTTGTCCTATACAATTGTTGTTATAATCGTTTACAAGCAGGCAGGGTGTGCCAAAGAAAATTTTCCATTTTACTTGTAATATTTTAATGGACAATAAAGTGCTATTAATTTGCAATTGATGATTTTATTCTGATAAGAAAATAACAAGAAAAGAACAAACAAGAACAAAGCAAGGAAGCAAACAAACAAATGCACTCAAGTAAGCAATCACGCGAGAAAGCAAGCAATCAAACAAATGCACTCAAGTAAGCAATCACGCGAGAAAGCAAGCAATCAAACAAATGCACTCAAGTAAGCAATCACGCGAGAAAGCAAGCAATCAAACAAATGCACTCAAGTAAGCAATCACGCGAGAAAGCAAGCTATCAAACAAATGCACTCAAGTAAGCAATCACGCGAGAAAGCAAGCAATCAAACAAATGCACTCAAGTAAGCAATCACGCGAGAAAGCAAGCTATCAAACAAATGCACTCAAGTATGCAATCACGCGAGAAAGCAAGCAAACAAACAAATGCACTCAAGTAAGCAATCACGCGAGAAAGCAAGCAATCAAATAAATGCACTCAAGTAAGCAATCACGCGAGAAAGCAAGCAATCAAACAAATGCACTCAAGTAAGCAATCACGCGAGAAAGCAAGCTATCAAACAAATGCACTCAAGTAAGCAATCACGCGAGAAAGCAAGCAAACAAACAAATGCACTCAAGTAAGCAATCACGCGAGAAAGCAAGCAATCAAACAAATGCACTCAAGTAAGCAATCACGCGAGAAAGCAAGCTATCAAACAAATGCACTCAAGTAAGCAATCACGCGAGAAAGCAAGCAATCAAACAAATGCACTCAAGTATGCAATCACGCGAGAAAGCAAGCAATCAAACGAAAATTGTACAAATGTTAATCAAGGAAAAGCCAACAATTACGCTATAGAACTTTCAAAAGACCAATAATTTTGTATTCGTAAAACGGCAGTTATAGACACAAATCTGAACCATCACTGCATGTATCCCTTTAAGTTGATCAAGACATTCCAATGAGATATCAGTTATCATCTCCGACAGGGTGTGGACCGTCCAAGCCCTACCTTTATCAGTGTTTTATGAGGGAAACACGGGTGCTTGAAACTATCATACTACACTATCACTAACCGTACGGCAGATAGGCGATCCGGAAGCTACAAGATGTTTTAATGTACAAGGGAAAACAGTGACCATATTGGCCTGAACAGACAGACGGATGGTTCGATGGACAGACAGGCAAATGGGAAGAAAAATGTAAAAATACCGACTCAGATGTTGATAATAAATATCGCGTTCTAATTTCAAAACTAAACATTAAACAACTCCTTTTTTTGTCAATTCTCAAACCATTTACAAAGATTTATTTTTTCTTTCGTCCAATGTGTTCTGCAGGCGCTCGATCCTCATTTTTTTTCGAACACGTGTTTTGCACTTTGTTTGAACGCAGACCAGGTAGGACATGCTTTTCCCCCCTCATAAATGGCATCATTATCCACGTTTTTAAATACAGTCGTACACAAACAATTAAACAAACAAACAAACAAACAAATACACAAATACACAAATCAAGAAACTGTGATACCGAAAAGTTTATATCCCACACTTACCCTAATGTCACAGCATCACTGAATTCCCCTTTAAACAGTTTCATTTCCGGACAAGACAGAACAGAAATCGTACACGAAGATAACGTTTCACGTTGTGGGTGTGATAACTAATATCAACTGGACCAAGCCCACAATCATGGTATCAGAAAGTGTGTGACAGCAGGATTTACTTCCCATTGTTTTCCCACCTCTCGTACGGATATCTAACTTTACAAGTTCGATTTCAATATTTTGTTTAATTTTAATTGAATTGTAGCGCACACACACGCGCACGCACACACACACACACTCACACACACACTCAAACATATACACATACACACACATGCATGCATGCACACACGGACGCACATACACACACGCACACACACACACACACACACTGACACACACACGCACGCACGCACACACAAAAACACACGCACACATACACACACACACACACACACACACACACACACACACACACACACACAAACAATTTACCAGCCGGCTTTTATCAATTTCTTTTTCTATTTTTTTTCTAACTTTTTTTTCCTTTTTGTTTGCACTTAGTTACGCATAATGTCATCAGAAAGCTGACACCAAAATGGCAGCAAAAAGACCAAAAAGCACTGTACTCACGTTAAAATGACGAACACGGAACAAATAACGGCGACGTTTCGACGTATGGGTCTTCTTCAGGCACGAACAGAAAATGGCAGACTAAACATCAATTCAGTGTTTCCCTCATTCGCCAAAATGGCAGACTAAACATCAATTCAGTGTTTCCCTCATTCGCCAAAATGGCAGACTAAACATCAATTCAGTGTTTCCCTCATTCGCCAAAATGGCAGACTAAACATCAATTCAGTGTTTCCCTCATTCGCCAAAATGGCAGACTAAACATCAATTCAGTGTTTCCCTCCTGATGACAAGTGACATTTGTTTGTGTTGAAAGACTGATTGGCAGAAGAAGTGGCGAATTATTGCCTAGGCAGTGCGGTAGCATGTTTTCTGTCACTCACTGAGTTGCAGTCAAAGTTTGCCAAGGGAGAAAACCTTGTTGCACCTTCTCAGACAGGACTTGCAGAGTTGCACTTCCTGGATAATTTTTGTGAGCAGATAAAATGAACGATACATTGACTTCAGCTGTTTAAATGTAGTAATCATACTAAAAATCAATGTTTATGAAGCAATAAAACCGCTTTTTGTGAACGCAACTTTACTGCATAAGCCTTTTTTTCAACGCTATGGGAGTCGAAGCAAGAAACGAGCAAGAGTGACGTCCCTTCCCCTCAGTTACCAAGGATAACAAAGATGGCGCCGAAAAGCAGAGTTGAGGTGTACGGTCTGCTGAATGATATCAATTATGTGCGAGCACGATGCTGCGCAGAGGTAATTAGTAAATACATATACTTTTGGTTACCTTCCGTGTAAAAGGAGACTGTGGTTTAAAGAAATATGGCGCATAACTGTTGTATGTGTTCATTCACTTCCGTTTCTGTACCGTGTTTACAGTATGAACAGTGTTACTATTACATTGTTTGATACACAGTTTGATACGTGTATTTGAAACAAGTTCTCCGCATGCATTCATGTAGACAAATGAACAACACAACCGGGACTTAATAGATAGATTATCTTTAGGTGTAGACTTTTTTTTCTCAGATCAAAATTACTGAAGGTGAGCAGTCCTTATTTGCAAAGGGTCAACTTTAACAAGTTAGTTTATGATTTAAAAACTCTGTTTACTGTATTTTCGCTTGATGTTGCTATTTTTGGCACAAGTCCTTTGACATTCATGATGATGTCACACTTGTGAATACCAATTCTTTTTCAGGATATCTACAAAAAATTCCCAGAGAAATTTGAAGAGCCAAAGACAGTGGGCATGCTGCAATTTGAGTGGGACATGTACATTGACGCGAAGAAGAGGGTAAGTTTTCCTGATTCATGAGCTCTTTTAAGCTTTCCAGTTTTGTTTTTGTGAGTCATTTATGAAGGAAAATAGTATTTTAATTGTGTATTTCTTGTAACAATGTACATTCATGGCAATAGATCCCATAAAGCCTTCTAGTAACTACAGCCGAACCAAGCCGAACTAGGTCGGCGAACGTTTGGCGAATGTTACACCATGCCTGGTTCAGTGTACTACCTACCGGAGAAATGTATCAGTGACACCGGTCACATGATAACAAAATATCATGCGAGAAGACTCGTGATCGGTTTACAGCGTTATTGCTGTTATTATTGTCACTCTTCAAGGATGAAGATACAAAAATATTCAACCAATGAAATGTCAGTTCGCCGATGACGCGCCGAATGTTTGCAGGATTGTATCGGCGAACCGCGAACGGTACAGGTGCAACCCCAAAATAGGGGAATCCCCTGATTTGATGACGTCGCTGAACGTTCGCCAAACTAGTTCGGCTTGGTTCGGCTGTAGTTAGTAGCGGGCTTTAAGCCTCAAATTAATTGGGCGAAGACAACTTCACAAAGTCCACTTCCTGAAGCTTTGGCCAGGATTTTTTTGTAAAAAGTTGACTTTGGGATCAATTAAGGACTGCCTTTATGGAGAAAAATTTATGGCGCAGTGGTGGACCTCTGATATTAAGTTACATATTGTCAAGCCTCGGGAATCAAGGTTTGAGTGTACACCAATAAAGGAAACATTTAATTTTTGACATAAAATTGTCTTTTTTGTAAAAAAACCCCAGACCTATCAAGTAAGTTTTATATTTCTTGTTTGTTTTTGTTTGAAAATAGGTTTTATTAACTGGTTCCAGCATAAGGTTTTAAGTTACACTATTACCTGCTTCAGTTAACATATTGTAATGCTGAAGATATGGCCAAAAAAAAAAATAGGTCTGTTTACGGTAACCCGACCGACCCTATTTTTTTCGCGCGACCCTAGACTTTTTTTTGGCATTTGGGGGAAAAAAAAAAAAAAATCTTGTTTTTTTGGCAAAATAACGTAAAAATATGGTTTTTGGGAAAAAAAAAAAAAAAAAAAAAAAAAACAATCCCGACCTACCGACCCTATTTTTTTGGCCTATGTTACCGTAAACAGACCTATTTTTTTTTTTGGCCTATAGTCATCTTCCGGTGAATCCCAACATTGTTTACTTTGACTGTAGTTTAATCCACTGTGAATGCATACAGGAGCTGCGAGGAGAAAGCTGGCAGTTTGACGAAAAATCCATCTCATTTGTGGATGGCGAACTGGTTGGAGGCCCCGAGGACTTCATTCTGTGGGCGAGACGGAAACACAACTTTGAAGAGTTTCGTCCCATGCCGCTCTATGTCACACTCACGGAAGAAGGATACAAAGGCCACCTCAATTCTAAAAACGTACGTTGAGATGAAGGGAGGGGGAGAGAAAGAGGGAGAGGAGGGGGGAGGGGGGGGGGGGGGGAGGGGAAAGAGAGAGAGAGTTTGTGTTTGTGTGTGTATGTGTGTGTGTGTGTGTTTGTGTGTGTGTGTGTGTGTGTGTGTGTGTGTGTGTGTCACTGTGTGTGTGTGTGTGTGTGTGTGCACACTACATTCTTGTGTGATCATGCAGAGACCATATTTCTGAGCAATCCCTCATTTAACATCTTGATATGCCATGGGTAAGCTGAAGCTATGGTTTCTGGCAAAGGATTTCACAGTTAGGCGAAAGTAAAAGAGAAAATTTAGTTTTACAGGGTGTGTAGCTCGGGTTATATCTGTGACAATCTTTGGTTTATGATTTTCTTTTCAGCATGAATATGTCTACTTGGACATTTCCATAGGGGATGAAGATGCTGGCAGACTTGTCATAGAGGTATGTGAATTTATTAACACCATTCCTCGATAACATTTGTAGTTTTTGTATGCATTTAACTGTACTTAACGCAGTGCTGAATGTGGGTACAATAATGAAGAATATTCAGAAGAATGTGCCCAAGAATGTGTGTGTGTGTGTGTGTGTGTGTGTGTGTGTGTGTGTGTGTGTATGTGCGGGTGAGTGAATGCCTTACGAAAATGCTGTGTGTGTGTGTGTGTGTTTGTGTGTGTGTGTGTGTTAGTGAATGCCTCGCAAAAATGCTGTGTGGGTGAGTAAATCTCTTGCAAAAATGCTGTGTTTGTGTGTGTGTGTGTGTGTGTGTGTGTGTGTGTGTGTGTTTGGTGATGGTGAAAAGAATAACTGTTCCTGCATTAGATTTTATCATGAAAATGCTGATACAAAAAATTCAAACAATACATTTATATTGTAATTTTTGAACTTCTCTGATCATGTTTAGTGTGGTATGTTTTCAAATAAAACCTTGCTTACCTCTGGATCAGTTCCTTTGAATGAAAGTTTACTTTTTTCCCCCAGCTATTTTCTGACCGTGTACCCAAGACCTGCGCCAATTTCAAATACCTCTGCACAGGGGAAAAGGGAACGAGTGAAGAGTCGGGCTACAAACTGGCGTACGTCAACTCCATCTTCCACAGAATCGTCCGCAATGGATGGATCCAGG
>NC_090247.1:72212285-72222285 GCF_037325665.1 Littorina saxatilis
AGAGAGAGAGAAGAGAGAGAGAGAGAGAGAGAGAGAGAGAGAGAGAGAGAGAGAGAGAGAGAGAGAGAGAGCACTTTCAACTGACACTTATTGAGTGACTGGACGTTTCTTTAGTACTTTCTGTTGCACCCGAGAAAAATACCAAATTAATATGAAATAAAGCTGCAAACAAATGAACGAACTAACGAAGCATAGAACTAACAAATGTGTATGTATATGTCGTGCCGAATTCACGGAATTGCCGACTTCGCGGAATCGGCAACATTTTTGCCCATTTCCCGTAATCGGCAAAACGCTGCCCATTACGCGAAATCGGCAGCGTTTTGCCGAAAACGCGTAAAGGCTTCTAAAATTTGCCCATTTTGAGAAATCAGCAGCCACTTTTTGGTTTTAAAGTTCTCAAATGCCTGAGATATCATCACACTTAGACAACGAGATACTCGAATGGATAGATATTGCACTAATCGATCAGTTATGGCAAGTTATTGCAAACAATGTAGTTTTCGTGCATTTCCGGAGTCATGCTCGACACAGACTAACATAGACCATACAAAACATAGTAGGGAGGTAAAACAATGTTTAATGCAATGTTCTTGTGACACAAAAAGTAACAGACAGGCTGCCGCTTTTGCGAAATGGGCTAGTTTTATTTTACTGAAAAGCCTTTACGCATTTTCGGCAAAACTCTGCCGATTTCACGTAATGGGCAGCGTTTTGCCGATTACGCGAAATGGGCAAAAATGTTGCCGATTCCGCGAATTCGGCAATTCCGTGAATTCGGCACGACATATACATTCAGAAGCGTTGTTATTATCAACACATGGACACACAACCCATCATGTGAAACTCTACCACACAGTTGTCACAAACGGAATAGGCACGGAATAGTATAAGCAACCACAACAATGTAAACAGACATACACAGCCAATTAAAAAGAAACAATCCGATAGATTACAAGAAAATGACGAGAGATCTGTATTCCTTTCATCAAATTTCAACAGCTATCTTCAGACTCAAAAATAGGTCAATTGATTATTTTGTATCCTCGGGTGAAAACGTGCAGAGAATTATTTTTAAGGAACAATCCTTTCAGTATAAAGTAATATTCTCACCGTCACAGATTTATCCGGACTTTTTCATGGGATAAGAACATCCTCTACTTTGACATTTACCAACATCAACTTTCTGGCTGCCTTCTGTGCAGAGTGGAATTTTTTCATGATTTAATTTTGTAACTGACACTGGAAATAAGTCAATAGATGGTACATGTTTGGCAGTCTTTTAGTTCTTATGTGTTAGCTTTATATACTTTTTATTTCGTACGTACGGCAAAGGAATTTTCTGTTCCTGGAAGGCGTTGATATTGAACCTATATTTGAACTATTTTATTGTTTAAATCACATGTTCTAAACTCATGTTGTGCTACTTTAAATCTATGTATTTGGAAATTCGTATGCTACCTTTAAAAGTCGAACACGTCTGTTCTGTTTGCGTTTTTGGGCACTACTATTATAACTGTTTGAATTCTGTCATGCTTCTTTCACACACTCACATACACACACTCACGCACGCACACACGCACGCACGCACGCACGCACGCACGCGCGCACACAATCACACACACACACAAACGCACGCACGCACACACGCACCCACCCACCTACTCACCCACCCACCCAACCATCCCCCCACCCACCCCCACACAATCACACACACACACCCACCCACCCACACACACATACACACACACACCCACACACACACACACACACACACACACACACACACACACACACACACAAGGGGAACGGGAGAGAGACAACAACAACAAAAGAAGAAAAAAATTAGAACAGAGGGGATATGGGTTTAGTTCTCCCGTCCTTCACAACGAAATAAATGGGAAATAATTGGGCACGAAACAGGAGGAAGCAAGTCGCTTTCCATTTGTTTTCCATTCAAATCAAATTGATTTCAACTCACACAGAATTCAATCGACCCTCCAGAAAACAGCGGAGAAATGATTGTTCTTCTTGCTGAAACTATCGATTCCATCTTGCCTCTCTGTCGCTTTTCCAACTGTTGTGTGACAAATCTTGTTAAACTGCCAAGCAACCTGATGGCACATTCACGAAACATTTCTATTTGAGGAAAACAACTAATAGGCTTCCATGATACTAGTGTGTCCGTACTGGGAAAACGGCCGGGACCAGTATTTAGAATAACTGTCAACTACTCTTCACCGCCTTGAAAAAAAACCAAAAAAACAAAACAAAACAACTAACAACAGCAAAGAAAACAACCTCAAACCAAAACATTCTATCATTAAAAAGACAAAAGTGTCATTCCTCCAAAGAACTCTCATGTATATGTATATCCTCAGAAGTCTCTCATACTTATTTCATTCACTTGTGATATCCTTGTGACATTAATTTTTATAGTATGTCTTGGTATTTATTGATGGCATACACAAAAATGTTCTCGGTCTGACCGCTTTTATGGCAGCTCACCTGGAATCAGTGCTGGTCGGTCAAATTAGTAACATCTGGAACACTAAAATGTCTATAAAATTTTTTTTTTGAGGATTGAGGCAGAAGTTGAACACTTTCTTTTTCACAGAATATTACACCAACCTGGCCTAATGTCTTCCTCATTCCATTTCTGCACATACTCCTCTCCCATAAAGTTGTTATGATTGTTGAGAGTGTTAGCTGTGTATGTTTGTATATATATATATATAGTGTGTATTGCATATATGATTATTGTGTGAACAGTACATGTGGTGATTTGTGTCTGTATGATTACTTTGCTTTATGTAGGTTGTACTTTTAATTGTTCTATTCTGTATATATATATGTTCTTTTGTAAAGAGCCTAGAGCCATGGGTTAAGCACTTAAAAATGTCCAGTTATTAATATTATTATTAAGTGTTATATACTGTGGTTGTCTGTTGTATTTGCTAAGAGTCTATGATAAAAGCATAGATACAACTGAAAGAAAACGGCGATGGAGTAAAACACACCTTTACATGCCACTGCCAGGAACAATCGTGTCTTTTTGTTTTCCAAGCGACATACGAGTATTGCTTGTTACTAGACGGGCGCAGTGGCTTGGTGGTAAGACGCCGGCCTCCAAAGCGGAAGGTCGTAGGTTCGAATCCCGGCCGCGCCTGGTGGGTTAAGGTGGAGATTTTTCCGATCTCCCAGGTCAACTTATGTGCAGACCTGCTAGTGCCTTAACCCCCTTTGTGTGTACACGCAAGCACAAGACCAAGTGCGCACGGAAAAGATCCTGTAATCCATGTCAGAGTTCGGTGGGTTATATCAACACGAAAATACCCAGCATGCTTCCTCCGAACGCGGCGTATGGCTGCCTAAATGGCGGGGTAAACACGGTCATACACGTAAAAATCGTGGGAGTTTCAGCCCACGAACACAGAAGAAGAAGAAGAAGCTTGTTACTCAGACAACTCGAACAGCACAAAGCAGTTGGTTTTGTGTATCTGATTGTTGTGATCAAAACTCTCCGCCTTGTCGCACATTCTTTTTGCGACATGACGTTCGTATTTTGCGACATTGCAGTCAGTGATAAAATGCATAATTATGCAGGGATGAGAGCATTATGTTGTAAAAACGCCTTAACATGCCCCTACCCCTTCCCCACCTTCTGATTGTGTGAGTGGAAAAAGTGGCACAAAATCGTGCAATCTGGTAATCTCAAGAACTTTCTCTGAAGCTTAAAACAAAGATCAAGAAATCCGCTAGTTGGCCGAAAAATCTCATGGCTGCTTTCAACAACATTTGGCTGAAGAAAACCGTTTTGTTTATAAAATTAACTTTTGGTGCACTCCCAAAAAGGATGTCAATCCATATTGTGAAGTTTTGCTGAAAGAACTTAAACTAAAGAAGAAGTAAGGAAGTTCCTGAGACAAGAATAACAAAACCTCAACAAGAATGGTTAGTTTTATGGAAAATTCACCAAACGAAACATTTACTAGAACATAGATCTTTTGATCTTTGCATAAAAAGTAGGTAAAAAAGTTACATGAAAGACAAATGGTTGTGGTAAAATGATGAATACTTATTAGCTTTGGTTGTTGATTTTTGCATTCTTCAAAGGATGCAGGAAGCAAAATGACAAAAGAATGACGCAGAAAGAGTGACGTCAGCCTCGAAAGCGTGGCATGTCTGTTGTCTTTCTTGTTTGACCACTTTTGATGATGAAAGTCGCTTGTTCATGACAATGTTTGTTATTCTCTCAGGTGCAAGGATATTAGTTCCACATAATTATCACGTGCACTTGTTGCACCGGCATGTCGTATGTACTTAGAGAGCTTACGTCCCTTTGTTTCTCAAACTTTAACGATCGATACATCGATGTTATGGTTTGTTTGTTCGTTCATGGGCTGAAACTCCCACGGCTTTTACGTGTATGACCGTTTTTACCCCGCCATTTAGGCAGCCATACGCCGCTTTTTGAGGAAGCATGCTGGGTATTTTCGTGTTTCTATAACCCACCGAACTCTGACATGGATTACAGGATCTTTTTCGTGCGCACTTGGTCTTGTGCTTGCGTGTACACACGGGGGGTGTTCGGGCACCGAGGAGAGTCTGCACACAAAGTTGACTCTGAGAAATAAATCTCTCGCCGAACGTGGGGACGAACTCACGCTGACAGCGGCCAACTGGATACAAATCCAGCGCGCTACCAACTGAGCTACATCCCCGCCGATGTTATGGTGATTGCTAAATTTTTTCAATGATTAAACATTCCATAAACTAACTATTCTTGTTTTGATTTTTGATTTTTGGAACAAAAACACTCTCTGTTTTTAGGCTTTTTTTTCTCTTTTGTATAAAAAACCCACCTCCAATTGTCCTGAAACCACAACTAACTATTCTTGTATTGATTTTTGATTTTTGGAACAAAAACACTCTCTGTTTCTAGGCTTTTTTCTTTCTTTTCTTTTTAAAAAAAGCTCAAATTGACCTGAAACCACAACGGTGACGGCAACTTTAAAGATATTTTTTTCACACCCAAGCGTAGAACAGCATAAACTCACGTTCAGGGTTCGTCATTCTCCCCTGAAACGGGATAAAGTAAGATCCCATGATCACTTATTCACGAAATCGATACACTTGGCAAGCACATTCATCCTACAATACCAGGAGCAACCGAGCGTCCTTAATACTCAGATCGAAGTTTTTAAAGCAGGATCAATCAAGTGGACGAATTTGACAGCTCCTTCACTACTTTCTATTCCTCCAGATCACTTGAGCTTCAGCTTGAGGGTCATATTCATTGAAGAGAAACTTCAAGAACTCTCCAAAAAAGTTCAATTTCACAGAGTAACGCTTTTTGTTTTAGAGTAGTTCGATGACAGCGTTTTGTACAAAAGGAATTATTCATTAGGTGCGTCTCCCTACGGTGAATGTTGAAGTTGAAGGACTTTAATGATTGTGACTCGTATATATCTGCGTCGTAGTCTACCGTATGCTAGCTGCTTTCGACGCTTTTTTGACACACACAAAAACGGATGAATTTACTGTTACTGCAAGAGAACTGGAAAATGGCTGCTGCGCGCTATATTCTTCTCGGCATCATCGTGTGTCTTCTGTCTTCGCCTGGTCATTTACTGTATGTATGATTTTACGTTTTTACTGTTAATATATTCTGGAGTAAAAAATACTTTGACTACAAAATTGACAGACAGACAGACAGACGGACGGACGGACGGACAGACACAGACAGACAGACAGACAAACACGCACGCACGCACGCACGCACGCACGCACGCACGCACACACACACACACACAGACACACAGACACACACACACGCACAGACACACAGACACACACACACACACACATATTCGCGCGCGCATACACAACAAAAATAACAAAAACAACAACTCACAAACCTACCGACCGACCAACCAACCAACCAATCAACCAACCCACCAACCAACCAACCGCACCAGATTCTTCAGTTTACTCAGGCTTTAGTATCTTTCTTGGTACTTTTTGTTGATTCCATGGCAAATTTCAGGAGGAGGGGGGGGGGGAGTTCTTCGAAAGCGTGGTGCTGACCTTAACTTTATATACTTTATTATTTCTGTTTGCGTTTGTACCGGTTGTCCAAGCCCTGAGTATTGTAAACTACAGGGCGACCCTCCCCCCCCCCCCCCCCGAATGCAACCCTTAAAAATGCTAATTACTTCTGCATCTGATCAACGAACAACTTCATGTTTGATGTACATTAGTTTCAGTTTATGCACGAGCATATCACCAAGTTTTAAATTATAGGTCAAGTGCTCTGATTTTTTTGCTTTTTTGAAATAAATATCCAAATTCAGGAATCGTTTGAAAAGTAGGAGGTTTGACATTGAGCAGTACCCACTCTCACCCGATTGAAACCTTCCAGACTTTTACCTTTGGGAATATTTGAAGGTCCAAAGAAAGTATACAAAAACACCCCAGATCATTGGTGATCTGAAAAAAATCAATTACAGCCAATCTATAGGGTAGAAATAGTGCGAGTGTGTTTACCACTCAATGTCAAACCTCCTTTTCAGCCCATTCCTGAATTAGATTCTTTTCAAAAGAGCACAGAAACCAGAGCCCTAATTAATGACCTATTGATTTGAAACTTTGTGATATGATCATGCATAAGCTGAAGTTAATGCACACCAAATAGGAAGTAGTTCGTTGAAACAATGCAGAAGTTATTAGAATTTGTATGGGTTGCAATTTTGGGGGGGTCACCCTGAACATAACTTTTAGGCCGAAGACTGCGTTTGAGCAAGATCTTTTACCAGTTTTACTTTTAGCGGCTAAGGCTGAGTTGATGACCAATTAGCGGCTAAGGCTGAGTTGATGACCAATTAGCGGCTAAGGCTGAGTTGATGACCAATTAGTCAACAGTTCTTGCCATTGTGGGACCGTATGACTCCACAATTTCTTTCATGACTCAAAACTGGGAAATGTTCATTTGTAAAACTTTCAATCCAAAAGTCAAGCGAAAGTACTTTTTAAAAACTTTTTTTTCAGATAGTGAATGTTTTGTACTTAGTTAAAGGCACAGTGCAGCTCACAGCCTTCGTTTTGCGTTTTTGTTGCAGCTGAGTGCATTTACAGTTCAAGAATCCTCCTTTGGTAGTAAAACAAACCCAAAACTACCCAACGACGACATCTGTGAAGCTCGACAGTTTCTTGTTCACGCGAGTGCATAAATTAACCTAGTTATTACGTGGTGTTTGGTCGGAGTTCGATTCAACTGAGTGATTCCGGCCTCCATTTTGTTTTACACAAACTCATGATGACGTCTGACATAGTTTGCTAGTGACGTGTCTTTTTGTGCATGATGTGGTGATCTACCTGATCTAAATTTAGATCCAAAAATAGGTCAAGACCAGCCGGGTCCGAGTACGAAATTAATTCGTAAAAAAATCGCAGTTCTTGACTCTTTGGGTGCAAGTCAATGAAACTTGGTAGTTCTTCTAACGGATAGCTGCCTGAGGTATGACTAAAAGCCCCAGGGGCTCCGTGCACCTGGATTTGACAAGTTCAGTACCTTCCTAGTTTTTGAGGCAGGCCTGATTTTGAGACGTTGGTAGTCTATGTGTTTCGGATTAATTTTCATTTATCTTATTTTTTTTTTAGGTGTCCAAGTTAAGTTGCACTGGTATTATTAACGGCTATTGTTTTCAGCGCAGCAATAGGGCCCGATATTGTGACGAAGAGTCGAAAACATGCGTGTGTCCATGTGACGAATTTAACTACGGTACATATATATTGAATGTTGCAGCAATGCAGAACGCCACACAATGTGGTTTCACGACAGATCCTACGACAACCTACTTCCTCTATACCCCACAATGACGTCATCTTTTGTGACGACATCCGAGTTCCAGTGCGCGAGAAGTTGCAAGGATGACGTCACGTGTAATTCCTTCTTCTACAATGACGTCAGTAAAACCTGTGCACCTCAGTGGTTGGTTTTTGTGTCACCATGGAACACAACAGAAGGACACAATTGGCGATATTATCGGTTTTCAACAGGTTAGTAGACGTGGTTTTGAGATATACTGAGATGGGGGTGTTGCCTGTATCGCCTTGTCCAGTTTGATACCTATAGTTACCCATTGTTAACTGATCAGGGATCTTGTTGACCGTAAATGTCCGATATTTTACTGAAAAAAAGTGTCAAAAATACCATAAATAAGATCGACAACAGGATGATATTTTGTTTGACCAGTTTATTCGTGATAGATATATTGCAATCAATTATGTACTTTTGACCTGCTTTGACTGGAAGGCGTAACAGAGTGACCGTTTGTGTGTGTGTGTGTGTGTGTGTGTGTGTGTGTGTGTGTGTGTGTGTGTGTGTGTGTGTGTGTGTGTGTGTGTGTGTGTGTGTGTGTGTGTGTAAACCTGGATTCGTACTTGTGAAACAATACAGGCTTTGATAACGACTAACGCGATCACTGCTAATACTGCTTAAATAAGGTTTGCTCACACTATTTACTATACACTTAATAAAAAAACTTCTGCACCGGATGAGAACATTATAGCAGATAATAATGATTTTACGACAACTAAATGTATTACTTGTGTGAACAAACTGTGTTTAGATCATCACCGCATCCTAATTCTCTACTAATTTTGTCTTTTTCATTAATGCTACAGCGTCATGTCCTCGAGGTGCCAGTTACGTCATCGACCGCGTGAGCATGACGTGTTACCGGCCTGTGACGTCACCCAAGCTAACATGGACCGCTGCTCGCGATACCTGCCGGGATAATGGCGAGGAGCTAACCGTTTTGGAACCAGTGGCAAAGGCGCATTTCGTAACCAGTTTCCTCTATGCGAATAACGGTAAGCAACTTTTTGTATTATTCTAAGTATCTGTATCTATCTTTGACAATAGACTTTAAGGGGCACGTATGGGCCTTAACACTGTCTAGCATCGGACAAATCTTCACCCTTAAAGGTACTGAACTTGTCAAATCCAGGTGCACGGAGCCCCTGGGGCTTTTAGTCATACCTCAGGCAGCTATCCGTTAGAAGAACTACCAAGTTTCATTGACTTGCACCTAAAGAGTCAAGAACTGCGATTTTTTTACGAATTAATTTCGTACTCGGACCCGGCTGGTCTTGACCTATTTTTGGATCTAAATTTAGATCAGGTAGATCACCACATCATGCACAAATAGACACGTCACTAAGCAAACTATGTCAGACGTCATCATGAGTTTGTTTAAAACAAAATGGAGGCCGGAATCACTCAGTTGAATCGAACTCCGACCAAACACCACGTAATAACTAGGTTAATTTATGCACTCGCGTGAACAAGAAACTGTCGAGCTTCACAGATGTCGTCGTTGGGTAGTTTTGGGATTGTTTTACTACCATAGGAGGATTTTTGAACTGTAAATGCACTCAGCTGCAACAAAAACGCAAAACGAAGGCTGTGAGCTGCACTGTGCCTTCAACCCACCAGGCGCAGCTTGGACTCGAACCCCAAATCTTCCTCACGGAAGGTCGACGTCTTAAACCCTAAGCCATTTTTCCCGTCTGAATACTCTTTTGTCTCCTCACAAACATCGCTAGTTTTGTTTTATGAACTTTTGAAGCAAATTGATGATATTTTGGTCAAGCAATCTTTGACGACGTCCGGACTATGGGATTGCATTTAAGCCCGGAAGCCCTAAAATTAGTTAATCAGTTTGCTCATTAAAGTTGTCTTTAAAGCCCATTGTTTACTAACAGATTTTAAACATGAAGGCATTGTATTCTTCATCTTCTCCGGAATTCAAAAATATATATATATGTCATGTTTGCTCTTAAAATGTGCTCAGAATTGAAGAAAATAGGCCAAGTAAGTACTACGGTTCGCATGCTTCGCGGAGACGAGCGTGACCCGTCTGTCTTCGGGTATGGTTAGTCGAGACTATCTAAATGTAGTCTCGGCGAAGACTGGTTATAAAATGTTAATCTT
>NC_090247.1:72227285-72233322 GCF_037325665.1 Littorina saxatilis
TTTTAGACTGTTTATGAACCACGTTCTAAAGTGCGTTAAACGTAGAGTCCTGTTCGTGTAAACGGTAATTTACACCACCACAAACATGCCAGCTTTTTACATAGGATAAGCGCAATCTTCCACTTAAACAAATATCGAAACAAAACAGCCTGACTGATTACGATTTAAAGTCGTTAAACATTCCTACTCTGGCAGTCTCTGCACTTGATGCAAACCAGGCTGTTGATATTTGACATGAATCTCAGTTGAATGATTCCCTGAACCCAAGTAAAAACAGGTGTGGTGCAGACATAATGGGGAAAATGTTAACAACGGCAACAGCAACAGCAGCAACAACAACAACCACAAAAACAACAACAACAAAAAGAAGAAGAAGAAGAAGAAGAAGAAGAAGAAGAAGAAGAAGAAGAAGAAGAAGAAGAAATAAATATGGCTCTGCATTTCTCTTTGCTCTCCTTGTCTGTATGTTTGTATTATCTTCCTTCAGAAACTTCTGTGTGTCTGTGTGTCTGTGTGTCTGTGAGGCCATCTGTTGTTGTTTTTGTTGTTGCTGTTGCTTTCGTTGTTGTTTTTGTTGTTGCATTTTCCCCTTTCTGTCTCCACCACACCTCTGATCCTCGCTTGCCTCTTTATCTAATTTAACCTACTTGTAGTCTGGATATCCCTGTGTTTTCAGAAACTGTATTTGTGTTTACCTTTTCAATATGCTTTTTTATCTCCCGTTTTAGTCAGCGAATGACATAAATCATTTACATACAGTGTAAATGATATCCCGGATAAACAGATGTTGCCATGCTCACATTCAATTATCCGGCGTATAACCTTGTGTATGTATATTGATGTCAACTTTGGCAAACGCACATTGTCTGTTTGACGCAAAACAAAACCCATCCCGTTAGATAAACAGATTATACCACACGAACATTAAAGGCACAGTAAGCCTCCCGTAAACCATCACAGATACTGTTAGGCTTTTACACACAGTACAAACACCCTTCCATTTGAACGCTCACCAAACGGGAACATCCTAGGTGCCCTACGTAAAGAGCAATTTTCAAAGAATGAATTTTGCGGAGAGAGTGTCAGAGACAATCGGACCGTGGTGCGTTTTGGCGCTTGACCTAACTTTCAAAATCTAAATAATAAATTGACAGCTTGTTACACAAACATTCTTAAATCATAAAAGAATTCTTTTTTCATCAAGACAAGATCAGTACAATTCGAAGTTTTGAAAGTTTGAAAAAAGAAACGCCCGGAAGCAGGGTCACGCAAGGTCGTGGTTCTGGTAGCAGACGACGGTTTATACCTATCGCCAGTTCCTCCGAACAGTCAAAAGCCATCGCTAGAGTTCTTGTGAACCACAGCCGTTTGTTTCGTTTGTGCTATTGCAGATAAGCTCACAGCGAGTCGCATTCAAATTACTAACTGACGATTACATTGTGAAAAAGGGAAACTTGATCACACGGGTTCACGATGGCTCAGGGGTAAGTTAAACCACGCAAAAATAAATTCTTTGAAAATTGCTCGCTCTTTACGGAGGGCACCTAGGATGTTCCCGTTTGGTGAGCGTTCAAATGGAAGGGTGTTTGTACTGTGTGTAAAAGCCTGACAGTATCTGTGATGGTTTACGGGAGGCTTACTGTGCCTTTAACATTTACTGCATGTGACTTTGGTGACATTGCTCTTAGTTGATTATGTGACACACACACACACACACACACACACACACACACACACACACACACACACACACACACACACACACACACACACACACACACACACACACACACACACACGCGTAAGCAGTTACATATACTCAACACTTGTACTCGCAGAAATGTTGTATCGTTACGATCCCGTTTTACAATTTTGCTGCAACCTCACCAGTATATGAATGTAAGAGTTATTTATTTTGTGTTCTTTCGAGCGATTAAAGGCGTAGCACTACAAATATTGTTATGATTTCGTTGTTCAGACACTCATTTCAAAATGCGTATTTATAGTTAGAGGGTCATCTAGCTTTGTTTTTGCTGCTGTGTTTGAAATGGCATTTTTTGTAGACAGTCCTCGGTTCTTCAATGATATAATAAAGCAACATGAAATAGTTCAGCCTTGTGATCGTACGTTTCTGTTTTGCATGCGTTAGAAAAAAAACCCTGGCCTTTAACTTTTTTGGAAGAGTATACATAACTGTTGTGAGATATTTCTAACATGCTTACTGTTGCAAATGACAACAGACACGTCGGCAACATGGATATGACTAAGTGCCAAAAGGTGCGCACGAAAAGCGGACAAAGGGGCTAAAAAATAAAAGTTGACAAACACGACTGATATTGTGATTTTTGTTAAGACAACAGATGCTGGAACCCAATTACGAAAAGAAAAGATAAATTTACCCAAATGATTTTACAAATAACGATAATTTTGTTCGTTATATCATTCAAAACGGCACTGAGTCATAGCATTAAGGTTATCTCGCACGTTTTTAAAGCTAGGGCTTTGAAACTTGGCACACAACCAAAGTATAATGACCTCCAGGTATGGTGCACATCACACTAAACAACATTGAATTTCAAGGTCACAGCGAGGTTAAATTTCCTTTGCAAACTGGAAAATTGTCGTTGTCACGTCTTACATGTTTTAATACTAGATCAGTTAGACTTTACATACTTCACATACTTTCAGCATTTTTATAAAACCTCATTAAAAGTGACCTGCTTGTTAATCTTTGTCAAAGTTCAAGGTCACAGCGGGGTCACATCTGGTCCAAATGTGGAATATTTTCAATTTATTCAGCGCGTTTATAGCACGAGCTTTGAAAATACACACAGTTCTAGTGTATAATGTTCACACACGATTAAAGTCTGGTTGAAAAAGTCAAGGTCACAGCAGGGTCGCGTTGAGGTCAAACATATACATTTTTCAATGAGGTTTTCTCATATGTTTTTGAAGCTAGGGCCTTGAAACTTGGCACACTACGCAAGTTAAATTAAACCTCATCAAATTCCAAGGTCACAGTAAGGTTAAAGATCCTTTAAGGATATTTTCTAAAAAAGGTGACCGCCTGGTTAATGTTTGTCAAATTTCAAGGTCACAGCAGTGCCATCTGGCTTAAACTTTGAAAAATTGTCAATTTCTTCAACTAGTTTTATAGTGTTTGAAGTCATTCACACATGATGAAAGTCTGGTTGATAAAATCAAACGTCAAGGTCGCAGCGGGGTCGCATTGAAGTCAGACACATACAATTGTCATTTTCACGAACGCCTTTTAAGCAACACCTTTGAAACTTCACACATTCCAAAGTTTTGATGTTGTTTGGTTATAATCAAAGTGTGGTCAATTTCCATGATTGAGAGCATTCAGAGGGGTCAAGTTGAGGTCACACAAAAGAGATTAAATTGTCGACACAACAGATGAGACTGGCTACCACTGTTTATTTTAATACACTTTTATGCAAATTTTAAATTGTGTTCAACCATATACACCAAACTCACCCAAACTCCTGAAACATCCAAGAAAAGGAAAAATGTGTCCAAGCAAGGAAAAACGCCATTTCTTCAAAGGCTGGAATAACTACAGAGGCAGCCGCGTCATTACACACAATGCAATTACGTCATACATCATACATTTCTATGAGTCATGTTGAATGGAATGGTGGCATGTGCCTCTATTCTAGCTAACAACAAAGCTGAAAAAATGAATATTATCTGTTTGTTTTGTTTGTTTTACCCGTACGAGACCTTTCTGTGACCTTGACATGTGACAAGGATCTACCTTAACTTTTTTAAGTCGGATTTGAGAGTTGTGTGATGTTTGAAGGCTCTCCCTTTAAAAAAAACTGAGATAATGATGCATTTTCGTGTTTTTGATTTGCCCATGTGACCTTGAGATTCGACAAAGGTCAACAAGACTTTAACCGTGTATGGAGGCTATTAAGCCCAAAAATGTGAACTTTCAAGGTTCTTGCTTTGAAAAACTCTGAGAAAAAGGTTATGTTTTTTTTTTTACCCACACGAGACCCTGCTATGACCTTCACATTTCTCAAGGATCAACCTTGAATTCTCCATGTTGAACAATCATTAAGCAAAAGCGTTGTTTGAAGTTTGAAGGTTCTAGCTTCAAAAATCTCTGAAAAAATATGTTTCATCCGTTTTCTGAACCACATGTGACCCAGCCGTGACCTTGAAATCTGACAAGGGTCAACAAGACTTTTACCATGCATGGGGGCGATTAAACCCCAAATGTGTGTGAAGTTTCAAGGTTTCAACTTAAAAAACGTCTGAGAAAAATATACATTTTCCTTTTTGGACAATGTGTTGCACGCAAGACAACACGACAAACGCTCGTGTTATCATTCTTTTACTTTAAGGTCGACTTGCGTGCCCGCTCTTTCGCTAATCTCAATTAAAATTCATCTTAGAAGTTCGGTTTTATTACGCTTTTAATTAAGAAGATTAAACTAAGACAACAAATAGTTAGTTTTACCCATTAAACTCGATAAGGTAGTGACATTTTATGTTGAACGCAAGAAGGTGTCGCACGCAAGATCTGAAAAGATGTTGACGACATAATTTCAACACTTGATAGCGCAATCGTGGTTCGTGATTTCTTCACAAATTTTGAACACAGAATGTGTCACGTGGTTCCGTAAATGAAGTAGATCTTTGTACATGTAAATTTTGTTTTTAAAAGAAAATAACCGTTAATTACCAAACATTTTGTCGCACGCAAGATATGACGAAATTTTCAAATCGTTTTCAAAAATGCTGTTCAAAAGTTCTGCAGTCTTTGCTGGATTACTTGAAAGACAGCAGTTTGATACACCGTTATCGCTTGACGTGTCGACATCAATTCCAGAGTTTTTGAAAAAGAAATTTAGTAAATATCTGCGATTGAAAAATGTATGCCGTGATGACGAATCATCTTGCGTGCGACACCTTAAAATTCGGTTATCGAAAAAAAAAAATTCTCTCGAGATTTAGATTTGACGTTTGGTCTCGTCTGTAAAGCGATGTTTCAGGCATTCAATCAAACTAAATGCAATTCATTTGTGCTTCTTGTTATTTTTCTGTGGCATATTCAAAACACGAGGTATCACGATGTCCTTTTTCAGATGGCCGGTTTTGGCGTTATTTTTGACTTTAAACAAAGATAACTTCAAAACCGTTCAAGTCAGACACACGAAATTATGTCCACTATCTCTTCGCACATTCATCCACACACACACCAATTTTCAGCAGACACACGTTTTTAGAAACATTTTTATTGTAAAACAAAGTCGTCTTCTGTTCTGTGAGCACCTTTTGGCACTTAGTCATATGAACATAAGCCGGTGTAACACGACATTTTTACTCCACGAAAAATAGACTCCGGAGTAAACATTTCGTACGAAATTCTTACTCCGAGTACAACTTTCGTACGAGAAAAAAACTCCCCAAGGTACGAAAAAATTACTCCCACCACGAAATGTTGACTCCCCAAATTTTTACTTCCAGTACAAATCTCGTACGCGAAAATGGGATGCAGGCGAAGGGATAATGCCAATAATTATGTGATCTCGCGCAGACAAATGTCGCACTACCCTCCCTCCACCCCTTCCACCACCAAGACTAACAGGGGACAGGCAAGTTGCGTACGCCTTGCGTGGGCAGTACATTACTCGTGTAAGGGTGGAATCATTAATCGTTATTTATTCGTCAGGGGAGTAACCTTTTCGATCGAAATGTTGACTCGGAATACACCTGTCGTTGGAAATAATGTTCTCGTGTTATGGGGGAGTAGCTTTTTCGTACAGGAAGTAAGATTTTCGAACAAAATTTTTACTCCTGAGTTAAAAAATCTCGGAGTAATTTTCTCGTGTTACACCGGCAAAGCTTTCACAGGGGAGGGTGAAATAAAACATTTTGTCGCATGTCACTAAAGGCGCACACACTGTCGTCGTCTGAAACATCTACGTTCGAAAAGAAGAAAGCAGAGGGCCAACAGGATTCCAGCCACGGCTACATAAAACGGTCCCTGCAGCGTTGCAAAAGG
>NC_090247.1:72233522-72241022 GCF_037325665.1 Littorina saxatilis
AAATGACAATTAGTTAGTCCTTAATATATTTGATGGGTTAGATAAAGCCATAAAGCGAAAGTTTACCAAATTCTATGTGAAAATACCTGAAGAGAAATCGCCACCCGCTGTTGCCTACATATTGTTCACATGGATGTTTGAATAAAACAAGGGTGAGACCAAAGCGTTAACCGCTCCTACATGTGTGCGTAAATGAAATCAAGTGTGATTGTGTTTGGTTTGTTTTTTGCTTAACGACCAGCCGACCACGAAGGGCCATATCAGGGCGGTGCTGCTTTATAACGTGCGCCACACACAAGACAGAAGTCGCAGCACAGGCTTCATGTCTCACCCAGTCACATTATTCTGACACCGGACCAACCAGTCCTAGCACTAACCCCATAATGCCAGACGCCAGGCGGAGCAGCCACTAGATTGCCAATTTTAAAGTCTTAGGTATGACCCGGCCGGGGTTGGAACCCACGACCTCCCGATCACGGGGCGGACGCCTTACCACTAGGCCAACCGTGCCGGTGTGTGATTGTGTGTCTGATTACAACAACAACAACAGCTGTTAGTGACATTTTGTCAGGCTTCATAGTATTTGCTGACAGGCCTACCGGTGTTATATGAATTCACTATTGACCAAGCAGCAGAGTCGAGTGTACTCACCAGTATAAGTAGTAATAAATGTACAGACCTGCAAGTTTCACGTTCAGTACCTCTAATTCTAAAGAAACATAGGCTATCCATGCACATAGAATGCTTGCAGTAATTAGACATTGCGCTACAGTCGGTACGTGGAACAACAAGAAAGAAAGAGAGAATGCTTCATGTCCTACAGGCTAAATATTTCGCCTCTTAAGGACCAGATATGGGTTATATAATAATTTGAGTTTTACGCCCTCACGGCTTTTGATGAGATGCCCAAGTGTATGCGTGTTAAGGTGGTATCAGCCATCTGCACTAATGGCAGAATGACCGAGGTCTTTTACCTGCCATTGTGGTGACAAGGGGGTGGGACATGGCTTCCGTCTCTGGGTCTGCACATAAAGTTGACCCCCGATAATTGGTTAACACTGAGTGCTTATTAGGTGACCGTGACCTCATGGAGTTTGTTCTTGTAAACATTTCCCCTGTTGTGATCTGGATCTGGATCTGGATCTGGATTCCCCCTAGGTGTTTGTCGTGGGATATAGTCACAATGGCAAATATACGTAACGGGTGGTGTTCGCAGCGGATTTATAAAACAAAGTACTACTGACTGACAGTTCCAAATTGGTCCATATATTGGGACATTCATTGGTGCCACACCGAGGCTAAATTCTGGCATTTTTTTTAACTGGAAAACGACCAATTTGGCTGTCATTTCGACCAGCCGACACTGGCATGTCTCGTCAAAGTATTCAGACACATAAGTTTGTTTTGGAAATACAGTTATTGGGTGATGTGCTCGTGCCGCTTTCTAATGAGGTGCACCGATTTACGTCACTGTCAGGGTAGCAGTATGATAACGTATTTACTGACTGCAAGATAAACATGTTCAGAATCAGTTGAACAGGTCTGACTGCAAGATAAACATGTTTATAATCAGTTGAACAGGTCTGACTGCAAGATAAACATGTTCAGAATCAGTTGAACAGGTCTGACTGCAAGATAAACATGTTCAGAATCAGTTGAACAGGTCTGACTGCAAGATAAACATGTTTATAATCAGTTGAACAGGTCTGACTGCAAGATAAACATGTTCAGAATCAGTTGAACAGGTCGGATAGACAGACACACAGACTGAAGTAGTGGAAGATACATGACCAGAAATACAGACAGAATAGATCGATGTGTAGCTGGAAGACAATTGACAATGACAATGACAATTCTTTATTTTTCGAGGGTAACAGAATAACCATAGGTATGCTCTTTTGCATTATTCTGGCCCTCCATCGAGATAGATAGAGAGAGAGAGAGAGAGAGAGAGAGAGAGAGAGAGAGACAGAGAGAGAGACAGAGAAAGAGAGAGAGAGAGCCCGGAGAGAGAGAGAGAAAGAGAGAGAGAGAGAGAGAGAGAGAGAGAGAGAGAGAGAGAGAGAGAGAGAGAGAGAGAGAGACAGAGAGAGAGAGAGAAAGACAAAGAGAGAGAGAGAGAGAGAGAGAGAGAGAGAGAGAGAGACAGAATACTCAGACCTCAGAATGGTTTATGATATTGAGGCCACAGACAGAGAGAGAGAGAGAGAGAGAGAGAGAGAGAGAGAGAGAGAGAGAGAGAGAGAGACAGAAAGAGAGAGACAGAGACAGAAACAGAGAAAGACAGAGTGAGTGAACACGCAAGTGAGCAAGAGAGAGAAAGAGATAGAGAGTCACACACACACACACACACACACACACACACACACACACACACACACACACACACTGAAACAGACATACATATATACACACACAAACCACAAGGAGTGAGAGCGAGAGAAACGACGCCAAGACATGAAAAGAAAAAGATAACTGTTGCCTTCCAACTAGTCTCGGCCCGTTCAAAACCGAGACTTTCAGTAATTCCTTCGCGTAATGTGACGTCTTCAAATGACGAAATGTTAAAGTTTCTACCACAGACATACACACGCACAAACACACACACACACACACACACACGCACACACACACGCACAAACGCACAGACAGACAAAGTTACGATCGCATAGGCTACACTTACGTGAGCCAAAAAAATGAGAAAGAGATCGAGAGTCGTCAGTAAGTAGTGGTATTGACACGAAGCGATAATGACATGTAGCGCTAAAAGATGTAGTGCTGTCGACACGTAGTAATAATGAACGAATGATAGCGCCTCATAGACAAATTATTTGTAGCACTAATCAACGTAGCGATAGCAGCACGTAGCACAAATGACACGTAGGACAAATGACACGTAGCACAAATGACACGTAGCGCTAGCGATACGCACCCGTTGAATCGAACTCCGACCAAGCACCACGTAATAACTAGGTTAATGTATGCACTCGCGTGAACAAGAAACTGTCGAGCTTCACAGATGTCGTCGTTGGGTAGTTTTGGGTTTGTTTTATTACCATAGGAGGATTTTTGAACTGTAAATGCACTCAGCTGCAACAAAAACGCAAAACGAAGGCTGTGAGCTGCACTGTGCCTTTAAAGGCACAGTAAGCCTCATGTAAACCATCACAGATACTGTTAGGCTTTTACACACAGTACAAACACCCTTCCATTTGAACGCTCACCAAACGGGAACATCCTAGGTGCCCTACGTAAAGAGCGAGCAATTTTCAAAGAATGAATTTTGCGGAGAGAGTGTCAGAGACAATCGGACCGTGGTGCGTTTTGGCGCTTAACCTAACTTTTAAAATCTAAATAATAAATTGACAGCTTGTTACACAAACATTCTTAAATCAGAAAAGAATTCTTTTTTCATCAAGACAAGATCAGTACAATTCGAAGTTTTGAAAGTTTGAAAAAAGAAACGCCCAGAAGCAGGGTCACGCAAGGTCGTGGTTCTGGTAGCAGACGACGGTTTATACCTATCGCCAGTTCCTCCGAACAGTCAAAAGCCATCGCTAGAGTTCTTGTGAACCACAGCCGTTTGTTTCGTTTGTGCTATTGCAGATAAGCTCACAGCGAGTCGCATTCAAATTACTAACTGACGATTACATTGTGAAAAAGGGAAACTTGATCACACGGGTTCACGATGGCTCAGGGGTAAGTTAAACCACGCAAAAATAAATTCTTTGAAAATTGCTCGCTCTTTACGGAGGGCACCTAGGATGTTCCCGTTTGGTGAGCGTTCAAATGGAAGGGTGTTTGTACTGTGTGTAAAAGCCTGACAGTATCTGTGATGGTTTACGGGAGGCTTACTGTGCCTTTAACATTTACTGCATGTGACTTTGGTGACATTGCTCTTAGTTGATTATGTGACACACACACACAAACACACATACACACACACATACACACACACACACACACACACACGCACACACACACACACACATACACACATACACACGCGTAAGCAGTTACATATATACTCAACACTTGTACTCGCAGAAATGTTGTATCGTTACGATCCCGTTTTACAATTTTGCTGCAACCTCACCAGTATATGAATGTAAGAGTTATTTATTTTGTGTTCTTTCGAGCGATTAAAGGCGTAGCACTACAAATATTGTTATGATTTCGTTGTTCAGACACTCATTTCAAAATGCGTATTTATAATTAGAGGGTCATCTAGCTTTGTTTTTGCTGCTGTGTTTGAAATGGATTTTTTTGTAGACAGTCCTCGGTTCTTCAATGATATAATAAAGCAACATGAAATAGTTCAGCCTTGTGATCGTTTTGCATGCGTTAGAAAAAAACACCTGGCCTTTAACCTTTTTGGAAGAGTATACATAACTGTTGTGAGATATTTCTAACATGCTTACTGTTGCAAATGACAACAGACACGTCGGTGTAACACGACATTTTTTACTCCACGAAACATTTACTCCGTAGTAAAAATTTCGTACGAAATTCTTACTCCGAGTACACCTTTTGTACGAGAAAAGAACTCCCCAAGGTACGAAAAAAGTACTCCCTCCACGAAATTTAGACTCCCCAAGTTTTTACTTCCAGTAAAAATCTCGTACGCGAAAATGGGATGCGGGCGAAGGGATAATGTCAATATGTGATCTCGCGCAAACAAATGTTGCGCTACCCTCCCTCCACCCCTTCCACCACCAAGACTAACAGGGGACAGGGGAGTAAAAGTTGCGTACACCTGACGTGGGCAGTAAATTGCTCATGTCAGGTAGGAATAATTTATTCGTTATTTATTCGTCAGGGGAGTAACATTTTCGACCGAATTGTTGACTCGGAATACACCTGCGGTTGGAAATAATTTTCTCGTGTTATGGGGGAGTAGTTTTTTCGTACAGGAAGTACACTTTTCGTACGAAATTTTTACTCCGGTGTAAAAAATCTCGTGGGAGTAATTTTCTCGTGTTACACCGGCAAAGCTTTCACTTCAAGGGAGGGTGAAATGAAACATCTTGTCGCATGTCACTTAAGGCGCACACACTGTCGTCGTCTGAAACATCTACGTTCGAAAAGAAGAAAGCAGAGGGCTAACAGGATTCCAGCCACGGCTACATAACACGGTCCTTGCAGCGTTGCTATGGGGATGGCCTTGGGTGCTGAGTCGTTGTTATGGCAATTGCGGGGTCCAGGCATCCACTTTTCGCGGAGGTGAGACAGTACTCCCGAGGCTTCCAGTCGCAGCAACCTGAACAGGCAAGGAAAAGACGAGAGGTAAAATGACGGAGGACTGCTTTGAATATTCCTGACGAACAAAATTATACGCCCAAAGTTGAATTGAAGTTATTGTTTTCTGCAGTGGGAGTTTAATAGCGTAGCAAGAGAGAGAGACGAGTTCTAGGCAAATTGACGGACGACATTTGTCAATATCACTGACGATAAGTACAACCAAAGTGTACCTGAAGTTAATGCTCCCCTTTTCTTTAATAAGGTAAGTTCCTGTAGTGGGTGTGTCATATCGAAGTACCATGGATACACTGACTTTAACACCCCTCCCCCTCTCCATCCTTCCATGAGACCCACGCCCCGAACACCTGTCGTCGCATTAGTGAAGACCTTCATGCAGCCTTCACAAGGTCAACCTCGGCGTCCTTCACAGGCTTAACACCCCTTTTTCAGGGACACAGGTACATTTTGACACAGACACAGACAGACAGAGAGACAGACAGGCAAACAGACAGACAGACAAACACACACACACACACACACACACACACACACACACACACACACACACACACACACACACATACAGACAACGTCACACACAAACACGCAATGACACACGCGCTGTCTGAACAAAAATAACAAAGCAGTTAAACGTATCCTCACACGTCATCTATTCTTCGAGTAAGAGCTGAGTCTTTGGGAGTGAACACGTTGGTGGTTTTAGCTGAAGCTGCAGCGTCGTCATGCAGGAGGAGAGATGAAATCTCACAGTACTCTGCCGTCCAGATCCGAAGCGTAGTTTCATCAGTGTAAAACGCGTAGTTTCCTGCAAGTACCTTGCGTAAGTGTACTTCCAGTTCAATGCTGAGAACATCCGGGTCATCTTCAGCAAAGGTCATCATCTTGCTGTAAAAGGTCCTTTTGACGGGATCATTAGAAGTCTGCAAAATGAGAAAAGACGAGAATGTTTTCGACCGGGTGAACTTTTCTCTCTCTTTTTATATTTAGTCAAGTTTTGACTAAATATTTTAACGTAGAGGGGGGAATCGAGACGAGGGTCGTGGTGTATGTGTGTGTGTGTGTGTGTCTGTCTGTCTGTCTGTCTGTGTGTGTGTGTAGAGCGATTCAGACTAAACTACTGGACCGATCTTTATGAAATTTGACATGAGAGTTCCTGGGTATGAAATCCCCATACATTTTTTTCATTTTTTCTATAAATGTCTTTGATGACGTCATATCCGGCTTTTCGTGAAAGTTGAGGCGGCACTGTCACGCTCTCATTTTTCAACCAAATTGGTTGAAATTTTGGTCAAGTAATCTTCGACGAAGGCCGGGGTTTGGTATTGCATTTCAGCTTGGTGGCTTAAAAACTAATGAGTGAGTTTGGTCATTAAAAATCTGAAAATTGTAAAAAAAAAATTTTTTTTTATAAACGATCCAAATTTACGTACATCTTATTCTTTATCATTTTCTGATTCCAAAAATATATAAATATGTTATATTTGGATTAAAAACAAGCTCTGAAAATTAAAAATATAAAAATTATTATCAAAATTAAATTGTCCAAATCAATTTAAAAACACCTTCATCTTATTCCTTGTCGGTTCCTGATTCCAAAAACATATAGATATGATATGTTTGGATTAAAAACACGCTCAGAAAGTTAAAACGAAGAGAGGTACAGAAAAGCGTGCTATCCTTCTCAGCGCAAGTACTACCCCGCTCTTCTTGTCAATTTCACTGCCTTTGCCGTGCGCGGTGGACTGACGATGCTACGAGTATACGGTCTTGCTGCGTTGCATTGCGTTCAGTTTCATTCTGTGAGTTCGATAGCTACTTGACTAAATATTGTATTTTCGCCTTACGCGACTTGTTTCTTTTTCTGAGCTAGGGGAGGGTGCACTTGCATCCCCTCGCCCCCCCCCCCCCCCCCGTATACCCCTGCTATGTAATAAGTTTATCGCTTGTATTCATTGGAATTCAAAAGAAAAACGACGATTAGGCACATTTACATACCCTGACATTTAACATCGTACTTGTTCCTCCAAGAACACCCCATTGGAAATCATCTTGCGTCACCATTTCTGCTAATGTGGTAAATGGTGGCGGTGACGGCGTGTCAACCAGTAATGACGTCAATTTACACGTATAGCATGACGTCAGCACCAGTCCCAGAATACACCATGCCGCAGCGAAAACTCTGGAGGCATGATGACTCCAAGCTGTATGCATTGCTGGAGCAAAAAAAAGAACATCTTG
>NC_090247.1:72248522-72266022 GCF_037325665.1 Littorina saxatilis
CACTACAACAGCACTGGGTGCAGTACTCGCTCCGGCATCGAAGAATTTTGCACTAAAAAATGCACAAAATGTGACCTATTTCGTCGCCTATAGAGGACGGAAAGAATGTCATTTTGAACATTGTTATGACATTCTTTCCGTCAAAAAAGTCAATTTAACGGTGTTAAATGAAGCGAGCATCCACACAATTAGGTTGCCATCCAGAGTTTAGGTTGCCATCCACGTGTGGATAGTTGCCTTATGGTGATTTAGGCAACCAAACCTGTGGAAACATGGGTACACACCCACAAACACACACACACACACACACACACACACACACACATACATGCAAGGCCACCCAACTGGGTTTATTGCTAACATTATGTCAACTGGGTTCCACATGTTCTAAACTAGTGAGCACTTCAAAAAGCACTATACAGCTTCATTTAGTTGTAAATGATCCGAATATGAGTAAAAAAGAAAAATATCTAAACAAACTTCGATGTTGCTGACTTTGGAAAAGTTTGGAAAAGTGGGTTTCTTTTTTGTACTAGTGGGTGAATTCCTTGAGATACACACCGACGACCAAACTACCAAACTGGGTTCCAAACCTGATTCTGCTGTTTGGAGCCTAAATTTGGAAGTTCCACCTTGTTCTCTCAGGGGCGGATCCAGGGGGGGGTTCTGGACCCCCCCCCCCCCCCGCCCCCCCCCCCGCTTAAATTTTTTTTTTTAAATTAAAAACAAAGAAAAACTGATGGCTCAGGTTGCACCAGATTGCTCCATTTTCCTTGATTTATATCAAAACTGTTCCGGGGGGGCATGCCCCCAGACCCTATAGGAGCAGGCCTTTGTCTTTTAAGTGACAGTTTTAGAAAGTAGGTCGGCAATTTGCTGTCTCAGGTTACACCAGATTGGTCAATTGTCCTTGTTTTGATCCAAATTTGTCTTCCTAAATATACTTTTTGGAAGGTGTATTAGAGGAATTCCGGGGGGGGGGGGGGGCATGCCCCCAGACCCCCCTAGATGGTTTAAACACTTCGCGTCCTCAATTAACTGTTTCGCGTTGTCGAACTCTCCCTAAAAGACATTTGAACCCCCCCCCCCCTCTTAACCATGCTGTGATCCGCCCCTGTTTCTTGTGTGTGTGTGTGCGTTTCGATATCAGTAACTCATCGTCAATTGTGGAAAGTCATAATAAGCCTGGACACATTAAATTTGCCGCCACACCAAATACGAATTGTGATGTTCAGGAATGAGCCTATGTCCGAAAATGGAATTTCTTAGCCTATGGTTACAAATAAATGTCTAACCAATGGCTAAAAGCCATTTAGCCACAGGCATATTAATGCATTCGGCCTTGGACTAAACATTCGTTTTGGTGGTAGAGGGCCTCACCACTATTAAAAAAAAAGGAAAAAAGGTCATGCATTCTGTACAGTATTCAACATTCAACAGAACATTCATTCGTCCATTGGCTAATCCGCAATTTGTAGCATTATTTGTGAAGTCTGTAACGCTCCTATTATAGACATGGATGCAAACACTCAAGACAAATGGATCAAGTTTAGTCAGCCAATTTTATTTAAATCAATGTTAACTGACAAAACACTTTTTGTGAGCAAAACACCGAATGAACTACAACAGCAAATTTAATTTGAAACATTAACCAAGCACATTTATGAAAAATGATGAAACTAAAATAACAAATAATCAGCATATTTTACATAAAACGAGCCTAATTTTCACCAAATTGTAATATCTCCACAAGTCATGGGCCAAAATTTACAACAGACATGAGATTATTCAGTAATCCCTTTGGTGAAAATGGTCCATGGAATTCAAACAGTATACGAAAACTAGTGACATTCCTTCTGGTAATTTGTCTTGGAAGAAAACAAAAGCATATACTGCATAAAAGTATATATGTACATGCCTCAGGTATTCAGGACTCAAGAATACTTATTCCTCAGCCCATAAATAGGGTGATACACCATAACATTAACAAACAGAAATTCATATGAAAATATTCGGCACACAGGCATACTTGATACTGGGTTAGTCTTTCTTTCTTTATTTATTTGGTGTTTAACGTCGTTTTCAACCACGAAGGTTATATCGCGACGAGGGAAAGGGGGAGATGGGATAGGGGAAAGGGGGGAGATGGGATAGAGCCACTTGTTAAGTGTTTCTTGTTCACAAAAGCACTAATCAAAAAAATTGCTCCAGGAGCTTGCAACGTAGTACAATATATGACCTTACTGGGAGAATGCAAGTTTCCAGTACAAAGTCAAGTCAAGTCAAGTCAAGTTTTATTCCGATAAAACCCCGTGAGGGTACATGGAAAATTAAAAAACACAATAAAAACACATTTCATTCAACACCAAATAAAAGGAACTAAAACAAAAAGAAATCAGGCTATGTACAGAAAAGGGAGTTGAGGGGTGAGGGAGAGCAAAAACAATACAAGAAAAAGTGTCATGAAGAAGGACTAAACATTTCTTACATACTGCTTGACTAAAATCTTTACAAACATTGACTATATTCTATACAAGAACCACTCAACAAGGGTTAAAGGAGAAACAGAATCCGTTAGTCGCCTCATACGACATGCGGGGTGCAGAGAAATAAGGATGTGGAAAAGAAGACTTTTGGTAAGTGAAATAAAGGTGATGGATCCAGTCAGGTAGAAATAAGACAACAAGAAAAGAATTGGAAAACTGCAGGGAATAGTAGGGAGAGTTTTCTTGGAAGGAAATATAGGTGAAAGGACTGGTAAGGCAGAAATAAGACAAAAGAAGAGAAGAAACAGAACCGTTAGTCGCCTCTTACGACATGCAGGGTAGCATCGGGTAAATTCTTTCTAGTCCCAACCAATATGGGACTCCCCCTAACCCACGGGGGGTACTGGGTTAGTCACATGTGCATGCATATCTGACACTTCTTCATGAATTTCACATGCATGTCCGCTGCATTTGTTCCCCAATCATCCGCATATTCACATACCTTTTTAACATACGATAACTATATATACGCTCTTGCAAAAAATATGAACGTGTGATCAATAAAACAAATGTTGTCATGTAATAAACTGACATAGTTTTCCTGGACAAAACGTATTACAATACCATCAACTTAACCAAATACAACTTCTTTTTGTGTTTTTGGCTTTCAAATAAAAAATGGCCAGTTTTCTAACATGTGCAGCTGCGCAGGGTTCTGTGACTGTACAATTGTGTTGACAATCGAAACATACATGGTATCCTGTATTATTTTGCTGCAATCAACTCTGCACGCAAATCTTCATACGCTAGGCATACAAATACAAAATGCACATCACTTTCAATACATGTTTTACAAAAAGGACAGAAAAATGCCGTAGTTAATTTAGTTTTATCATGGCTGTGCTTATTTGGCTCTGTAACTGCTAATCCCATTCGAAAACTTGCAAGGGTCTTGCGGCTGGACCAATTTTGACATTGCAATCAATTAACCATTGCATACATGTTTGAACAAATACAGGGATTGACTGAACTCCTGGGTTTTCCCATACAAATCCAAATCTATACAAACCCAGGTGAACATTGGTGGCCCAATTTGTTTAATCCTTTTCATCCAACTTCAAGAGCATATTATACGCTTTTCTTGGTATCCTGTTTTCATTCATTATTGTTATTTTCAACCAATATTGTAACACACACATATAGCAATTTAAAAACATTGACTATCTTCCAGTGTCTCCAAAAACCATATCATTCGGAGTACACTCCTGTTTGTGACCAAGTGTAACCATGCTATAGCCTGGTTGATAGTACTAATTATCATTCCAGACGTATCCCTCAATATCTTAGAAAGTCTTCCAAGTTCGGGGAGTCTGCAACTTATCAATGTGTCTTCTTGAGAACAGTCTTTCCCCATACTTTAAAGGCTGACATAGTCCTATTTAATAATTTTAATTACTTCCAGGGCTTTTCCCATCGTTGCGGGGATGTATAAATTAAGCTTCCTGCAAAGTTTTAGGTTTGAAGTCCTTACCAATTACGAGAAATAATTAATTCTTTATAAAGTTTATTGCTATGTTTAGCAACAGTTCTCCAGGACTTAGGCTATTTTTAGACTGTCAACACAGACAGTACAGCTTCATCAATCCCCGCGTGAAGGAAATCGCTCACCTTTCTTTCTTAATTTGGTGTTTAACGTCGTTTTCAACCACGAAGGGTTATTTCGCGACGGGGAAAGGGGGAAGATGGGATAGAGCCACTTGTCAATTGTTTCTTGTTCACAAAAGCACTAATCAAAAATTTGCTCCAAGGGCTTGCAACGTAGTACAATATATTACCTAACTGGGAGAATTCAAGTTTCCAGTACAAAGGACTTAACATTTCTTACATACTGCTTGACTAAATTCTGTACAAAAATTGACTATATAATATTCTATACAAGAAACACTTAACAAGGGTAAAAGGAGAAACAAAATCCGTTAGTCGCCTCTTACGACATGGGGAGCATCGGGTAAATTCTTCCCCCTAACCCGCGGGGGGTAATCGCTCACCTTCCACGTGCAAAACGTAGTGATATTGACACGCCAGATTAGCGCGGTAGTGTATTGTGCTAAGCAGGAAAGCGAGCTTTTCTGTATTCTTGTTAACTTCGCAATTTCCGGAAAACATCCACTTTCACTTTGAGACTGTTCCGTTTACATTCGACACTATCAACACCACTTTGCAATACTGCAATAATTTTTTCTGTGTTCGAAAGCTACAGCCAATCTTTATTATATCCCTTTAGGTACAGTTTTATAACATTATTGGCACATGTAAACAATAGGAATTAATTAATGAACGCTACGTAAAGGGCAGCCTTTAAGAGAAGCGAATCTGAAAATGTCATCGTCTTTCATTTTTCCAATTACCTTTTCAAAAAACTGTTTTAAAAAAAAGTCGGTTTATGAAATAGGGACCCACTTTGTTTACTACTGTTTCTAGCAGAAAAGTGTCAAATGAGGGTTCTGAGAAGTTTTCAAGGCTGGAACCTTTTTGTGCACTTTCGTCAATTTTGTGTGTATATTAGTTCACACACCAAAGCGTGTGAAAAAGTTTCCGACTTGCCGAAACACACAGCCCAAGGACAGATAACTCTAGTTACTGACGAGTTGCAGTTTCAAGATGGCGACGACTCGTGGATCCAAGGTAAGCTTGTCGGCGAAGCAAGTTTCTTTTTTCACTGCCAAAATCTGAGCTACCTCTGGCTCTTCTTTGTGAACTCATTCAAGGTGGGTAGACATTTTTACATTGACTTGTTGGCAAAAAATACAACAATGTTTTTTGCATTTATCTCCGCCCCCACCCCCCCCCCCCCCCACCTGACAGTGCCTCTTTGAGTAGAGCAGGAAACTGAACACTTGAATGGTCACTTGAATGGTCACTTGAAAGGACTTGCTTTGGCTGGCAAAGAGATGATCGGCATCCTGAATCTGCAGAATACAACATCCCACAAAGGTTAGGGTAAGAGTGTGAGACAACATAATCTTACTCACAACAATTGGACAGGAAGAATTATATTCAAAAATGCAGTTGTTGCAAGCAAAGTTTGAGTGACATAGAGGGAAAAAACAGAGAGAGAAAGAGAGAGTGAGAGTATATTGCGAAGGTGATGGACACATTAATCATTAAAAAAAAACACACACACACACACACACATAACATTATTTATTAGTATATAGACCTTGGGAAATAGAGACACAGAGGAAATTAGACCTCAGGGAACAGAGATCTGGGGGATGACTAACCTGAGGAACAGACCTGGAGGAACACAGACCTGAAGAACACACCAGGGGGAACACAGACTTGGGGGAACACAGACCTGGGGAACAGACCTGGGGAAACACAGACCTGAGGAACAGACCTGGTGGAACACAGACCTGAGAAACATAACTGGGGGAACACAGACCTGGGGGATCACAGACCTGGGGGAACACATACCTTGGGGAGCAGACCTGGGGGAACACAGACCTGAGAAACAGATCTTGTGGAACACAGACATAGGGAAACAGACCTGGGGAACACAGACCTGAGAAACAGACCTGGGGGAACAGACCTGGGGAAACACAGACTTGGGGGAACACAGACCTGAGGAACAAACCTGGGGGAACACAGACTTGGGAGAACACAGACCTGAGGAACAGACCTGGGAGAACACAGACCTGGGGAAACACAGACTTGGGGAAACACAGACCTGCGGGAACACATACCTGGGGGAACACAGACCTGAGGAACAGACCTGGGGGAACACAGACTTGAGGAACACACCTGGGGAAACACAGACTTGGGGGAACACAGACCTGAGGAACAGACCTGGGGAAACACAGACCTGAGGAACAGACCTGGGGGAACACAGACCTGCCTACCCCCAAAATTACAAGGTGTAATGAGTCAAGCCAAAAAGAGTAATCTGTTGGAAGAAAGTGTATTCAGGTTCCATTCGGCAATCATTTCGCACATTGTCACTAAGTCTTCTGCTCGGATAATTTCTCCTTCCAGTTTTGTTACTGTATCACTCAACTTCCTGATAAAGAAACAGGTAATTTGAACGTCTATGAGCTCTCTGTACTGCATCCTTGTGATCATTTGTCCCGATGTGCTATCAGGGCCTAGCATTGGAAAAAGTGAGTTCAGCTTACAAAGGCGGGGGTCTGGCCCCTGGTGGGGGAAAAAAAGAAGAAATATAAATATATATAGTGGTGAAATAGAAAAAAACTCATAGAAAATTTGAAAAATAAATTGAGATTTTTTTTACCTAAAATGACCCCCCCCCCCCCCCCCCCCCAGAAGATTGAGCAACTAAATTATGCCTTCACCAACAAGCAAAACACAGACAGAAAACAAGAAAACTGACAATCTTGTGTTATTTGGCCTGAAAGTGCCATTCCCACTTCCAGGAATACCTAGATTCTTTGTCACTGAATCGCTGACCACGTTCAACAATGTCGCTTCGAGACATTATTTCAAGTCTAGAGCCACAAAACACCGGCACAAAGCATGGTCGCGCGATGCCACAGGAAGTGCGTGCTCAAGCAAACTGTCAAACCGATTGAGAATTGAACCGAACAGCGCACAAAACGAAAGCTGGGACTGTTTGGGTTTACCGTTTGGGAATAACAGGTTTTTGCATTTCGGAGTACACCAAATCGAGTTCCGCGTACTGGAGATGTTATTTCGGCGTAAAGTAAGCCGAACAGCTTACAATGCTAGGCCCTGGCTATGCACAGTCATATTTTCCAATGTGTGCACACGAAAAGTCACAGTGGCAAAGGGAACACAAGACGTGCTTTGGTCCTTTTGATTAAGGTCCTAGGCATGGCCACGATTTCATTTAGCTAGCTGCCTTTGTATTTCTGTTGAATGCCCGAGTTGCCCAGTAGAGTCCATGCAGCACTGTATGCTGATGACCTTGTTCTCTGGTGCACTGAGGAGCATGCAACAACTGCGACCTACAGGATGCAACTTGCCCTCGAGAAAGTTGCAGCTTGGACAGACAACTGGTGTGTAACCATCAACAGAGACAAGACAACAGCTACTCTCTTCACACTCTCCGCCAAAGTACAACCTGGAAGACTGACGTTGGGTGACACGCCACTGAAGTTTGAAGACCAGCAAACTTACCTCGGAGTCACATATGACAAACGCATGACATGGCAACATCACATCATGAATGCGGAAGCAAAAGCCAGAAGAAAACTGAACATCATGAGGAAACTGGCAGGATCACAATGGGGCGCAAACGAAAAGATCCTCAAGACAGTGTACCAGGGGACCGTACGACCTCACCTTGAGTACGGATCTAGCTCTTGGATGACAGCAGCCAAGACGCACCTTCAAACCCTAGAGATAGTCCAAAATCAAGCGATGAGAATCATCACAGGCGCTATGAAGACAACCCCAATAGACAAGATGCAACAGGTGACCGGCATACCTCCACTCAGCAAGAGAAGAGAATGCAAAGCGATGGTACAAGACATCAAGTACCAGTGCATTCCAGACCACCAAATGAATGCAAGGATAAAGCAGCTCTCTTCTGGCAGGCTAAAGAGATCAAGCTTTGCAACTGAGACACGGGCCCTGAAGAGAGAACACCAAGCAAAGATGCCTGAACTGGTTCACCCATCACACTTCTCCCTTGAAGAACCACCCTGGAAAAACAACCTTGAAAACGTGTCCATCCAGACCACAGTTCCTCATCTCACAACAAAAGATGAACAGAGCGATGTGCAGAAGAAAGCCAGGTGACACTTGCCATGCTCGACGAAAGATACCCCCAAGAAGCATGGATGCGGGTCTTTACAGATGGGTCCGCCACAGATGCCGTCAAGAGAGGAGGAGCTGGTGTCTACATCCAACACCCCAGTGGAGAGTGGCAAGCAGAGGCTATACCAACTGGCCTCCATTGCACCAACTACAGAGCAGAGGTAGAAGCGCTTATCCACGCAGCCAATACCATCAGCAGCAAGGTCAATCCCGACACCCAAGTTGTCTTCCTGACTGATGCCTTGTCTGTGCTGCAAGCAGTCAACAACAACAAACTGCCTCAGCTTACAACGACACTTCATAACATCACTTGTCTGAAGACTGTATTCGACAAGCGCTTAGAACTGTACCCACGGAATACGCGCTATATAAGCTTCATATTGATTGATTGATTGATATTGCAGTGGGTCCCCTAACACTGCGGGATAGAGGGGAACGAACAAGCGGATAAAATGGCCAAACTGGGTGCGGAGGACGAACAAGAAGAAAACCCAGTGAGCTCCACAGAGATGAAAACCGTCATAAAGTCTCTGCTTAAACCCCCCCCCAACGCACGACAGCAACCACCAACTGTCAAGACCTGAACAGGTAGTCATTTTTCGCCTGAGAACAGGGCACAACAGAATGCAACAACACCTGCACAAAAAACTGCGAGCCGTGCCCTCCCCCATGTGTCCCTGTGGAGACGCAGAGCAGGATGCAGCCCACATCCTGCAGGACTGCAGGAATCTCCAGCCCCTGAGGAGAGAGATCTGGACCAGGCCGGTGCCCCTTCATGAGAAGCTGCATGGACCTGTGGAGGCTCTTCATAAGACCACCAGCTTCATTACCAGAGCTGGACTCCACGTTTAGCATTGCATATTGGCGAACGACAAGAAGAAGACAGACCTGGGGAAACACAGACCTGGGGGGACACAGACCTGAGAAACAGACCTTGGGGAACACAGACATAGGGAAACAGACCTGGGGGAACAGACCTGGGGAAACACAGACTTGGGGGAACACAGACCTGAGGAACAAACCTGGGGGAACACAGACTTGGGAGAACACAGACCTGAGGAACAGACCTGGGGGAACACAGACTTGGGGGAACACAGACCTGAGGAAACACAGACCTGGGGAAACACAGACCTGGGGGAACAGACCCGAGGAACACAGACCTGGGGGAACACAGACCTGGGGGAACACAGACCTGAGGAACAGACCTGGGGGAACACAGACTTGAGGAACAGGCCTGGGGAAACACAGACTTGGGGAAACACAGACTTGGGGAAACACAGACTTGGGGGAACACAGACCTGAGGAAACACAGACCTGAGGAACAGACCTGGGGGAACACAGACCTGCCTACCCCCAAAATTACAAGGTGTAATGAGTCAAGCCAAAAAGAGTAATCTGTTGGAAGAAAGTGTAATCAGGTTCCATTCGGCAATCATTTTGCACATTGACACTAAGTCTTCTGCTCGGATAATTTCTCCCTCCAGTTTTGTTACTGTATCACTCAACTTCCTGATAAAGAAACAGGTAATTTGAACGTCTTTTTGTTTCTATGAGCTCTCTGTACTGCATCCTTGTGATAATCTGTCCCGATGTGCTATGCACAGTCATATTTTCCAATGTGTGCACACGAAAAGTCACTGTGGCAAAGGGAACACAAGACGTGCTTTGGTCCTTTTGATTAAGGTCCTAGGCATGGCCACGATTTCATTTAGCTGCCTTTGTATTTCTGTTGAATGGCTGTCTTCTTTCTCACAGCAATCCTTTTACCACCACTGTGACAAGCTTCCTCGTCAGATTCGTCTGTCTCGTGGGGACTCAGATTTTCCACGCGTCGCTAATTCATTGTAATGCGAACGGCAGCGTCTATCTTGTTTGTGGCTGAACAGACCGGAAATGACCGGATATTGCCTAAATGATCTCGCGCAGGCGCAAACTCAAGCTCTGCGAAAGCAACTATACTGATCGGATTTACTTCGAGATAAGATGCAAAAAATCATACTTTTGGATTCTTAAAAATCGTACTTCCATTCTGGAAAGCATGGTGGCGTAGTTTGGGTTAACATTCGTAGTAAGTTACGCCCAAATCGTAAGGGTAGGCAGGTCTGGGAACACAGACCTGAGGAACAGACCTGGGGGAACACAGACCTGGGGGAACACAGACCTGGGGAAACACAGACCTGGGGGAACACAGACCTTAGAAACGGACCTGGAGAAACATAGACCTGGGGAAACACAGACCTGGGTAATGATGAAGCTGAATCCAGACACAAACAGACAATGAAGATAAGGCTAACCTAGATGGCGGTGGTGAGTATGAAGAATCGGTGAAGACTCGAACGGCCTCTTTACTCTCTTCCTCTTTCGACCTCGGCTTTCATGCCTCTCTGCTGACCCTTGGGCTATCCTGGTTTCATGGTCCTCTCTGGCACTGTGTGACACCCTGTTGAAAAACAAAAGGTTCAAGTAGTGGAGAGCCAGAACTGTCAATATTAATGCTGAGAGGAAAATTCAGCTGACAAGAATGCAAACAGACTAGATCCAAGTCATTCCAACATCATGGACAGCCTGGTTAAAGTATGAAACATGGTTTTGGAGGTGACCGCACATTAAAGTTTTAGGTTTCCCCGGTGTGCAGGGACAGCCAGACGGACGGACAGTCAGATGGACAGACAACCCGTCAGATAGACAGACAAATGGACAGACAGCCAGTCATATAGACAGACAGCAGACGGACAACCAGCCAGACGGACGGTCAGATGGACAGTCAGATGGACAGACAGCCAGACGGACAATCAAATTGAGGGACAGATGAAGGGATAACATGTAGGCAGTCATAGTCAGATGGAAACAAAGCAATATAGGCACTATCTAACATGTCAGAACAAAATCTAAACCAAGTCCTTGCTTTATCTTAAAATGATACAGACCCAGTTTTCTCCAAGTGTGAAAGGCAAGCATGGTTTACTCTTGGTCACAAACAAGAGCGTGAGCTTTCAGCCCAAGGTCACTATGGGAGCAGGTCTGTTTCCCCTGGTTAATGTTGTGCAGGGCTTTGTTTCCTGGGCCTGGAGGGAACATACACCCAGGGAATTTAGAACTAGGGAACTGAGACCAGAGAAAACATAATCATGGTGGAAAATATAAACCTCAGGGAACAGAGACCTGGGCAAACATATACCTGAAGGAACATAGACCTAAGAGAACATAGACTTGAAGGAACATAGACCTGGGGGAACATGGACCTGGGGAACATGGACATGGGTAATCGTGTAAGTGATCCCGGACAGAAAAGACAATGAAGATAAGACTAACCTAGATGGTGGTGGTGAGTATGAAGAATCGGATGAAGACTCGAACGGCCTCTTTTTTCTCCTTTCGTCCTCGGCTCTCACGCCTCTCTGCTGACGCTTTGGGTACCCTGGTTTGATGGTCCTCTCTGGCACTATGTGACAACCTGTTGAACAAGAAGGGCAAAGCCCATACGACTCACATGCTTGACCTTGATCTTTACATAGCAATGACATCATACACTAAGAACTGCTTTACACATTTTTCCTACCAAAATACATGTGACCTTGACCCAAGGTCAAGGTCATCCAAGGTCATGCAACACAAAGCTGTTAATTCAAGACATAGGAAGTACAATGGTGCTTATTGGCTCTTTCTACCATGAGATATGGTCACTTTTAGTGGTTCACTACCTTATTTTGGTCACATTTCATAAGGGTCAAAGTGACCTTGACCTTGATCATATGTGACCAAATGTGTCTCATGATGAAAGCATAACATGTGCCCCACATAATTTTTAAGTTTGAAACAGTTATCTTCCATAGTTCAGGGTCAAGGTCACTTCAAAATATGTATACAATCCAACTTTGAAGAGCTCCTGTGACCTTGACCTTGAAGCAAGGTAAACCAAACTGGTATCAAAAGATGGGGCTTACTTTGCCCTATATATCATATATAGGTGAGGTATTGAATCTCAAAAACTTCAGAGAAAATGGGGAAAATGTGAAAAATAGCTGTTTTTTAGACAACATTTATGGCCCCTGCGACCTTGACCTTGAAGCAAGGTCAAGATGCTATGTATGTTTTTTGGGGCCTTGTCATCATACACCATCTTGCCAAATTTGGTACTGATAGACTGAATAGTGTCCAAGAAATATCCAACGTTAAAGTTTTCCGGCCGGCCGGCCGGCCGGCCGGCCGGCCGGCCGGACGAACGGACGGACGACTCGGGTGAGTACATAGACTCACTTTTGCTTCGCATGTGAGTCAAAAAAAAGGTTCAAGTAGTGGAGATATAGAACTGTCAATATTAATGTTGAGGAAAATTCTGCTGACAAGAATGCAAACAGACTAGATCCAAGTCATTCCAACATCATGGACAGTCTGTTGAGGTATGAAATAAATTATAGTTTTGGAGGTGACCTCACGTTAAAGTTGTATTTTTCCCCGGCGTGCACGGACAGCCAGACGGACAACCTGATGGAGGGACAGATGAACGGATGACATTTAGGCAGTCATAGTCAGCTAGAAACAAAGCAATACGAGGGGGACTCATTATATTTTGGAACCTGGGCAAACTAATGAAGTCACTACTTTGCCTTTTTCATTACATCAAAGACCAGTTTGGGGAAAACTTGTGACAACAAAAATTACTTGATTCCGTGCAATAGTTTTCATTCTTATGAAACGCGCTTTTCGGTGACCTCGGCGATCAACCACAGTCGATCGACTGGGCAGTCGATCGACTGTCAGTCGGTTCACTGCTATCTTATGAAACTGGCCCCTGGGGCCCAGTCGATCGACTGTGGTTGATCGCCGGGTCACCGAAAAGCGCGTTTCATGAGCGAATCACCGTCACCCGCGGACAACCGCAGTCAACCAACTGTACAGTAATCCGAATGGCCAAGTCGAGGGCTAAATTTAGCAACATTACCACTTCCGTTTGCTCATTTGCACGTGGAAATGGCGATGGAAGAAAAAACTAGTCTCGGCCCGCTCAAAATAACAATGATCGAGACTTTCAGTAATTCCTTCGCGTGACGTCTAACCCTCTTACGCCATAATGTGACGTCTTCAAGACATAACCCTGACTTGTCTCCTGGATTACTGCGTCATGATAGATACATTTCGAAGAACAATCACAAGGTTTGGCTCACAATCCAAAAAAGTCAATCAATATGAGGCTTATGTCGCGCGTATTCCGTGGGTACAGTTCTAAGCGCAGGGATTTATTTTTAAAAAAATTAAAATTTTTATTTTATACAATTTATATTGCGCACATATTCAAGGCGCAGGGATTTATTTATGCCGTTTGAGATGGAATTGTTTTACACATCACATCACGCATTCATATCGGCCAGAGAAAACATAATCAAAGTGTGAGCATTGTCATTGTGTCATTGACTGTGCGGATAATTACATTTATTTTCGGTTTACCGCAGTAAGCCGAACACAGTGTTGGGGGGAGAGCATCACCGTGTTTGGCCGACTTCAGGTGAGATGACCCGCAGTCGGCCGACTGAAATTTTGTTTGTGAAACCCGATAATGTCGGATTACTGTGGTTCTCTCGGACAACTGCAGTTGATCGACTGTGTTTCTGGCTTATGAAACATAGACCTGGGCAAACATATATACCTGAAGGAACATAGACCCAAGGGAACACAGACCACAGGCGGAAGGTATCGTTCACTGGACCACTACTTTCATAGAAAGACTACAAGGTATGACACTCAGCTTCGAGTCTTGCTCCACTAACTTCAAAAAAAATTATGCAAATAATAATTGCCAATGTCGAGATTCTTTGTAACTTTACAAATGCCAGGATAAATGAATGTTCTAACTATCTGTACCTTTTATGTTTAGCTGCCTGTCCGCTGCACCGTATTTTGTGCGACCAAACGCGTCTGTCGCCGGCATATCACTTAGATCCCGTGGGAAAGCTGAACAGTTGTAGGTCCGAGGAGTTGGTAGTGCGATGCGCTCATTGGTTAATAACCGGATATTCGATGATTATTTTTGATTTGGCAAACGGTTCTTCACCAAAAACCTAACAAAAACCTAAAGTGAAACTCCCGTGGGTAGCTTCCCTTCGCTGCAATATTTACATATGTTTTAGACCAATGAGCACCCGTATGCATATTCGGTGCGGGATGCATGATTTCTTCCCAACTACAGGTAGCGGTTCGCAAACGAACATTCGTCAAAATGATGGTTAAAAACAACTTGCAGCAGACGGCAGCTGAAAATTAAAGATACATGTATGATGTAGTTAAAACAATCATTCAACTGTATTTATTTGACCTTACACAGACTGTTGGAAGAGGCAAACCGCCTTGAACACAAAAATTGTCCGCAGGAAGCGACTCCAAGAACACAGACGACTTGAAGCTGAGTGACATACCTTGTAGTCTTTCTATGAAAGTAGTGGTCCAGTGAACGATACCTTCCGCCTGTGCACAGACCTGGGCAAACATAGACCTGAAGGAACATGGACCTGGGGAACATGGACATGGGTTATCGTGTAAGTGATCCCGGACAGAAAAGACAATGAAGATAAGACTAACCTAGATTGTGGTGGTGAGTATGAAGAATCGGATGAAAACTCATACGGCCTCTTTTGTCCTGGGCTCTCATGCCTCTCTGCTGACGCTTTGAGTACCCTGGTTTGATTGTCCTCTCTTGCACTATGTGACAACCTGTTAAAAAACAAAAGGTTCAAGTAGTGGAGATATAGAACTGTCAATACTAATGCTGAGAGGAAAATTCAGCTGACAAGAATGCAAACAGACTAGATCCAAGTCATTCCAACATCATGGACAGTCTGTTGAGGTATGAAATATTTAGTTTTGGAGGTGACCTCACGTTAAAGTTGTATTTTTCCCCGGCGTGCACGGACAGCCAGACGGACAACCTGATGGAGGGACAGACAACCCCATCGTGCCCAGACATGTAGCCAGACGGACGGACAGTTAGATGGACAGACAGCCCGATGGACAACCGGATGGAGGGACAGATGAACGGATGACATTTAGGCAGTCATAGTCAGATGGAAACAAAACAATATAGGCACTATCTAACATGTCAGAACAAAATCTAAACCAAGTCCTTGCTTTATCTTAAAACGATGCAGACCAAGTTTTTTACAAGTGTGAAAGGCTAGCATGGTTACACTTGGTCACAAATAGGAGCGTGAGCCTTCAGCCCAAGGACACAATGGGAGCAGGTCCGTGTTTCCCCTGGTTAATGTCCCGCAGGGCTTTGTTCCCTGGCCCTGGAGGGAACATACACCTGGGGAACTGAGACCAGAGGGAATGGGGGGAAATAAAGGACTCGAGGAATAGAGACCTGAAGGAACATACACCTGGGAAACGTAGACCTAGCTAATCATGGAGCTGATCCCATGTGCAAAAGACAATGAAAATGAGGCTAACCTAGAAGGTAGTGATGAGTATGAAGACTCGAACGTCAATACAATACAATACAATACAATAACTTTATTAATCTCTAAAAGAGAAATTACATTGCTGAGCGTTTGTGTCCGTAATAATAACATACATAAAACATTCAAGATAAACATTTGTTCTTTGTCCTGAGAAAATATAGCACATTGGTTATCACATAAGAAAGTATATTAAAAATAAATTAACATGCATTCACCATCAACAATGCACAAAAGAAAGTCAGCACCTTGCCGGTTATCACATATTGTCTAAGATTAAGAGAGTAGAATGCAAAACAAAATCAACAATACTGAAACAATACAGAACACTGACCCCGTGCATCAGAGCGACAACACCAGCATCTACCGCCCCTCCTCTTTTGCCTCTCTGCCGACGCTTTGGATACCCTGGTTTCATGGGTCTCTTTGGCACCATGTGACACCCTGTTGAAAAACAAAAGGTTCAAGTAGTGGAGAGCCAGAACTGTCAATATTAATGCTGAGAGGAAAATTCAGCTGACAAGAAATTGAAGAATGCAAACAGCCTAGATCCAACATCATGGTTGAGGTATGAACATAGTTTTGGAGGTGGCCTCACTTTAAACTAAAGATGCACTGAAGTAGTACGAAGGGAAAATTAACAGAGGTAGAATGAAGTTGCTTTTATATCAATCTGAAAATAATTTCACAAAAATGAGCATCGCCAATTTGTATTATTTTTATTTATCAAAAGTGAATGAGCACACCTGGAAATTTTGGACTTGGTGCTTGACATAAGACTTGACATCATAACAGTACTTGGTGGGCTACCGTAATGACTTAGAGTGTACCAAAAGAGACAATCGCGAGCACTTTGTAAGTCTTTATAAAAAAAAAGTAAGCAAACTAGAAAACCATGCCCTGTTGTAAATGTTTCTTTTAGAGTTTAGACATTCAGATTCTGATGGCATCTGCTTTAAGTGTTTATTAATTCTCGTAACAGTGCATTCATGATTCAAGGGGCAGTAGGTGAATTTTTTTCAAATATAAATGTGACTGTGAGTGATAGGCCTATGCCACAGATGGTACAGAATCTATGATTATGTTATCAAAACGTGTCTAAGCTGAATTCGCGAAATAAAGAGAAAAGCGCCAACTCTTGAGTAGAGAGGTAATAAAGTAATCGCTAATCGAGCGAAATGGCAATCCGTGGCGACTTACTTAGGAGTCGGGAAGACGCAAATCCTGTGTATCGTCAAGAATAAAGACTCGGTGTTATCAAGATGGGGAGAAGGATAGCGAAGCGAAAGTACGCAAAGAAAGGTGCCTGTACGAAGACCTCAACGATCATGTATGAGACAAGTTTAGCGATGCACGGCGAAGAAACATTCCTGTGAGCAGAAACATGATTCGGGAGAAAAGTCGTTATGCTTTCTATCGAGCAGGACATTCGGATTTTACTGGTTGCGCCACAATGTCAAATGTGCTTCACTCGGCGGGGAGCGAGCATTACGCCATGAGTAAATTTTCTTTGAAACTTGAGTTAAAGTTGTTCTGCTGGACAGTAATGTGTTTGGGTGTGTGTGTGTGTAGATAGGACTGTAAACTGCAACTGTGTGTTTGTGTGTGTACATTGACAGTACATAACAGTACATACATTGTACACTGCAACCAAATTCATGACCGCCCGGGCCAAAAACTCAAACAACCATTTTAAGACTCCCCCCCCCCCCTTTTTTACGACCTAATTTTCAAGGTTTTTCCAAAGTCGTAAATGGGGGTTCTACT
>NC_090247.1:72271022-72276844 GCF_037325665.1 Littorina saxatilis
TTCAGCTTGGTGGCTTAAAAATTAATTTATGACTTTGGTCATTAAAAATCGGAAAATTGTAAAAAAAAATAAAAATTTATAAAACGATCCAAATTTACGTTTATCTTATTCTCCATCATTTGCTGATTCCAAAAACATATAAATATGTTATATTCGGATTAAAAACAAGCTCTGAAAATTAAATATATAAAAATTATTATTAAAATTTTTTTTTCGAAATCAATTTAAAAACACTTTCATCTTATTCCTTGTCGGTTCCTGATTCCAAAAACATATAGATATGATATGTTTGGATTAAAAACACGCTCAGAAAGTTAAAACAAAGAGAGGTATAGAAAAGCGTGCTATCCTTCTTAGCGCAACTACTACCCCGCTCTTCTTGTCAATTTCACTGCCTTTGCCATGAGCGGTGGACTGACGATGCTACGAGTATACCACACCGGTGACACTGTGACGGTTCCCCTACGCTTTGTGTTCGGTGCCCTGACCCTTTGTGTTCGGTTCCCACTCGGTTCCCACACGCCAAAATTCGCGGACAAAACATCCATTTATGGTAGTATTACGCAATGTTGCTCTCTGAGAATGGTCTTGTTAGATCTGTGAGTGTTTACACTACATGCCTAGGTGCTGTTGGATTGAAGGTTTTTGATATTTTAGCCGTTATTAGGTAGAATGCCTTCCACTTTACTGCAAAACTGCATAATTCGTAGCATCGGCAAGAAATATCCTACCAAAAAATGCCTGCTTGGAACTGTCCGTGGTCCAGCAAAAAGTTCAACATGTCTGTAGCAGACAGCCCAAGTTTCAAGATTGTAGGGCCATCCAAACAGCCGTAATAATAAAAACAACAAAAGTAGTCAGTGAAATTGGCTGTGTTCGGTCCCCCCACACTTTTGTGACGTAGGCGTGACGGTTCCCATAATTCATTGTGTCGGTCCCCACTTTCTGTGTCGGACCCCACTTTCGACCTAATTTCTCTGTGACGGACCCCACAACCAGCCTATTTTGTGTCGGTCCCCACACCTTCTTGGATTTATGACTTGCCGGTTACTTGTATCATTGTATTCATTGAATCTAATTGTCTCGGAGTTATTTTTCAGCAAAAACCGGCAAGGCAGCACCTTTTGTGATACCAAGTAAGTCAGATGACATCAGTATGTGTGTGTGTGTGTGTGTGTGAGAGAGAGAGAGAGAGAGAGAGAGAGAGAGAGAGAGAGAGAGAGAGAGAGAGAGAGAGAGAGAGAGAGAGAGAGAGAGCGAGAGAGTTGTGTTTCCGTACCCGCGACAGCGTTTTTCCAGCGGCGCGACGGAAATCAAGCACATAGAAAATGACCAGGAGTGTTTCCACACGCGCGACGCGTTAGCGGCGCGACAAGCGGCAAGCGACGCGATTTTTTTGAAAGGGTCCTGGAGCGATTTTTTCGCGTTGTCGCGCGGCAACGCGGGAGTTTACAGATTTTACCGCATGTTTAAAACGCAAGTACGGAAACACGTCACGCGTTTGCGCGCGTTTTCTTTTGTCGCTGCCGCTGTCGCGGGTACGGAAACAGAACTTACCGCGAGTACGACACTACCGCGAGTACGACACTACCGCGAGTATAACACTACCGCGTGTCACACTACCGCGAGTATAACATTACCGCGTGTCATTTTATGACTTCCATGGCTGAAGGCAAAGGTTGAAATGTTTCCTTGAAATATAAAACAAAAAGGCCTGGTCTGTTCTCTGAACACTAATTCAATGTTTGTCATGCTAACCAAGAACTCAAAACGATCAGAACACACTATCAGAATGCATATAGAATGGGTTGCTTCCAATCAAAGTTAGAACACAAACTCACAAGAAGTAAGTTTGCATGCGTTCTCTCTACGGTTATGGTACTCGCGGTTGTGGTACGCGCGGTAGTGTGACACGCGGCAGTGTTATACTCGCGGTAGTGTCGTACTCGCGGTAGTGTGACACGCGGTAGTGTTACACGCGGTAGTGTCGTACTCGCGGTAGTGTGACACGCGGTAGTGACGCTCGCGGTAGTGTCGCATAACCGGAGTGATCTGGAAAGGTGTCAATCTCTCTCTCTCTCTCTCTCTCTCTCTCTCTCTCTCACTCTCTCTCTCTCTCTCTCTCTCTCTCTCTCTCTCACACACACACACACACACACACACACACACACATACTGATGTCATCTGACTTACTTGGTATCACAAAAGGTGCTGCCTTGCCGGTTTTTGCTGAAAAATAACTCCGAGACAATTAGATTCAATGAATACAATGATACAAGTAACCGGCAAGTCATAAATCCAAGAAGGTGTGGGGACCGACACAAAATAGGCTGGTTGTGGGGTCCGTCACAGAGAAATTAGGTCGAAAGTGGGGTCCGACACAGAAAGTGGGGACCGACACAATGAATTATGGGAACCGTCACGCCTACGTCACAAAAGTGTGGGGGGACCGAACACAGCCAATTTCACTGACTACTTTTGTTGTTTTTATTATTACGGCTGTTTGGATGGCCCTACAATCTTGAAACTTGGGCTGTCTGCTACAGACATGTTGAACTTTTTGCTGGACCACGGACAGTTCCAAGCAGGCATTTTTTGGTGGGATATTTCTTGCCGATGCTACGAATTATGCAGTTTTGCAGTAAAGTGGAAGGCATTCTACCTAATAACGGCTAAAATATCAAAAACCTTCAATCCAACAGCACCTAGGCATGTAGTGTAAACACTCACAGATCTAACAAGACCATTCTCAGAGAGCAACATTGCGTAATACTACCATAAATGGATGTTTTGTCCGCGAATTTTGGCGTGTGGGAACCGAGTGGGAACCGAACACAAAGGGTCAGGGCACCGAACACAAAGCGTAGGGGAACCGTCACAGTGTCACCGGTGTGTATACGGTCTTGCTGAAAAAGGGCAGCTACTTGACTAAATATTGTATTTTCGCCTTACGCGACTTGTTAAACCTACCACTGGCACACAACATTCAAATGAATTAAACAAAAACATGTCTCTGAAACACTTTGTTGTTTCGTAGTAAATCGTTTGCACTAGATATGTCCATTTTAAATTGGAATGCTAAATACACAGAGACGCGGGCAGGCAGGCAGGCAGGCAGGCAGGCAGGCAGGCGGGCAGAATTGCCGAGCGGCAACACAAAATCACAGACGGAGAGACAGAGAGGGTGTATGTGTCTGAGTATTTGTGTCCGTGTATGCGTGCGTGTGTAGAAGATCGCAATAAGGCCAAACAAAAATAATTATATGTTGGTTTAGGGTAACATGACCCCCAAAAAATAGGGTCGGTAGGTCGGCTTTTTTTAATTTAAATTTTTTTTGTTTTAGTCTCAATATGGTTCGCAAAATGTGCCAGAGGTTGTTTTTTGGGGGGATGTTTTTTTTAAGAAATGGAAAAAAAGTGTTTGAGTCGGCGGGAAAAAATAGGGTCGGTCGGGTTACCCTACACCAATTTGTGTTCGTCCCAATGTGTTTTACTCACCAAGATCTGTCACCATGGCGACTGTCGTCCATTTTAGGCTTGATATAAGGTCAAGGATGAGAGCTAAAACAATCAGCAGTAGAGATGAGACTTGTACCCTGCCTCTCAGTTTGTCTGTCTGTGTATACCTATGTCTGCCAGCCAGTCTGTCTGTGTATACCTATGTCTGCCAGCCAGCCTGTCTGTGTATACCTATGTCTGTCTGTGTATACCTATGTCTGCCAGCCAGCCTGTCTGCATTGTTGTCTGTCGAGTTCGTTTTGTCTTCACCCTATGTTAACTTTTGTTTCTGGCTGTTGCTCATCCGCCTGTCTCTGTCTTGGTCTGTCTGTCTCCATATAGAACGACATGGGTAACATAAGGCAGTCTCTCTCTCTCCCTCTCTTTTTCTTTCTCTCTCTCTCTCTCTCTCTCTTTTTATATTTAGTCAAGTTTTGACTAAATATTTTAACGTAGAGGGGGGAATCGAGACGAGGGTCGTGGTGTATGTGTGTGTGTGTGTGTGTGTGTGTGTGTCTGTCTGTCTGTGTGTGTGTGTAGAGCGATTCAGACTAAACTACTGGACCGATCTTTATGAAATTTGACATGAGAGTTCCTGGGTATGAAATCCCCATACGTTTTTTTCATTTTTTTTATAAATGTCTTTGATGACGTCATATCCGGCTTTTCGTGAAAGTTGAGGCGGCACTGTCACGCCCTCATTTTTCAACCAAATTGGTTGACATTTTGGTCAAGTAATCTTCGACGAAGCCCGGACTTCGGTATTGCATTTCAGCTTGGTGGCTTAAAAATTAATTAATGACTTTGGTCATTAAAAATCTGAAAATTGTAAAAAAAAATAAAAATTTATAAAACGATCCAAATTTACGTTTATCTTATTTTCCATCATTTGCTGATTCCCAAAACATATAAATATGTTATATTTGGATTAAAAACAAGCTCTGAAAATTAAATATATAAAAATTATTATCAAAATTAAATTGTCCAAATCAATTTAAAAACACTTTCATCTTATTCCTTGTCGGTTCCTGATTCCAAAAACATATAGATATGATATGTTTGGATTAAAAACACGCTCAGAAAGTTAAAACAAAGAGAGGTACAGAAAAGCGTGCTATCCTTCTTAGCGCAACTACTACCCCGCTCTTCTTGTCAATTTCACTGCCTTTGCCATGAGCGGTGGACTGACGATGCTACGAGTATTCGGTCTTGCTGAAAAATGGCATTGCGTTCAGTTTCATTCTGTGAGTTCGACAGCTACTTGACTAAATATTGTATTTTCGCCTTACGCGACTTGTTCTTTCTCTCTCTATCTCTCCCTCTCTTTTTCTTTCTCTTTCTCTCTCTCTCTCTCTCTCTCTCTCTCTCTCTCGCTGTTTCTCTCTATCTCTTACGCTCTCTCGCTCACACACACACACACACACACACACACACACACACACACACACACACACACACACACACACACACACATACTTTACCTATGAATTCCTCATCAGATTTGCAAGAAATGAAATCGGTCCGACGAGCACGTCCACAAACAGACCCTACGAAGACAGGTTTAGCACCCGAATTCTTGCAATCAAGGTCATCAGCCTGTATACCACCACAAGCTGTTGGCATATTACACACAAACATTTCAAAGAGCACGAGCATAAATGAGTTGCTTCTCATCTTCAGCGATAATTTGCCGTACACTGCCAAACATGAGCTGTCCTCAAAATTCAGGATCCGTCTCTTCTAAACTGGGGATTGTTCCGAGGGTTGGTCGATAATTTCGTTTAGAGAAATTGTGTGTTCATCCGTTCGGCTATTTATTTTGCAAGTGTAAATGTTAAGGATGAGAAGTGAGCAAATAGATTTAATATAGAACGTAATCATTCCGCCAACTCGCCTGGGTTCAGTTTTGAATTGTATTTATTGTACCTCACGTTTCAGAATGCATTGTACCTTACCTTGCAGCAAAACTGAGCGGTTGCACACGCACACACACGAAAATCCTCCATTACCACACACACACATGTACTATTATATTATCTCTACACACAGTCTAACACACACACAAACTAAGACCCCCCCCCACACACACGGAACTCCTCCATTACGCTCGTATCATTCAAAGAAAGCTAATTGATCTTTGCATGCAAATTTGTCAAACAATTTTCTCTATTTGTTTAGCAAACTAGCTCACTAATGAGAGTAAAGACGTGTCGTTGTAGTAGGCACGCACCCACGCACGCACACACGCAAACACATACACTCACAGACACATGTACTCACACACACACACACACACACACACACACACACACACACACACACAC
>NC_090247.1:72277044-72300625 GCF_037325665.1 Littorina saxatilis
TCAGAGTCTGGGATCAGGTTGTCTGTTGAGGCAGCCTTCTCTAAAGGATTGTATGACCCTGAGGCCCAGGGTTGAAGGTCAGCGTTGGCCATGACGTCAAACAGCACAACGGCCATGATGTCGACTAGGCCGGAGACGAGGAACATCTTCTGCCAGTCTCCTATCGTCTGCAGTTACAACAACGGTCAAATGGAAGATTAAAGGCACAGTACGCCTCCCGTAAACCACCACAGAGCTCCCCGAGCGTCTACATACAGTACAAGCATACTTCCATTTAAACTTTCACCGAACGGGAACATCCTGGCTGCTTTCTGTCGAGCGTGAGAAATTTTCAAAGAATTTATTTTCGTGGACTTGGCCCTTTACAACAATGGCGCCTCGTTTTGGTGCTGGACGCCTGTTATGAATTTCCCAGAAATCACGCCCGGACAGTAAGCCTCCCGTAAACCATCACAGATACTGTCAGGCTTTTACACACAGTACAAACACCCTTCCATTTGAACGCTCACCAAACGGGAACATCCTAGGTGCCCTACGTAAAGAGCGAGCAATTTTTAAAGAATTAATTTTGCAGATTGTCTCGAACACTTTTTGGACCCATCCTGAACTCAGGTCAAAAATGAGTTACTTCCCTTAAACTGGCGATAGCCGTGGATCGATGATTATCAGAAAGTTTTTGGACCGTGGTGCGTTTTTGGGCTAGACCTAACTTTTAAAATCTAAATAATAAATTGACAGCGTGTTTTCATCAAGACAAGATCAGTGCAATTCGAAGTTGTGAAAGTTTGAAAAAAGAAAAGCCCGGAAGCAGGGTCACGCAAGGGTCGTAGCAGACGACGGTTTATGCGGCATATCGCCGTTCCTCTCAACAGTCAAAAGCCATCGCTAGAGTTCTTGTGAACCACAGCCGTTTGTTTCGTGCATAAAAACGTGCTATTGTAGATAAGCTGACATCGAGTCGCATTCAAATGACTAACTGACGACTACATTGTGAAAAAGGGAAACTGGATCACACGGGTTCACGATGGCTCAGGGGTAAGATAAACCACGCAAAAATAAATTCTTTGAAAATTGTTCGCTCTTTACGGAGGGCACCTAGGATGTTCTCAATCGGTGAGTGTTTAAATGAAAGGATGTTTGTACTGTGTGTAAAAGCCTGACCGTATCTGTGATGGTTTACGGGAGGCTTACTGTGCCTTTAAAGTTATCAAATAACCAAATAATGAAGAAAAAAAGCACACTGAATTTAAATCCTCAAATTAACTGGGCGATCGTCAGTAGAGACAGCCAGGGTCCAATCGGAAGGTCGTGAGTTCAAATCCCGGCCGCGGTCAACTTATGTGCAGACTTGCTAGTGTCTTATCCCCCTTCGTGTGTACACGCAAGCACAAGACCAAGTGCGCACAGAAAAGATCCTGTACTCAATGTCAGAGTTCGGTGGGTTATGAAAACACGAAAATACCCAGTATGCTTCCCCCGAAAGTGGCGTATGGCTGCCTAAATGGCGGGGTAAAAACGGTCATACACTGTACAAATCCACTCGTGCAAAAACATGAGTGAACGTGGGATTTTCAGCCCATGAACGAAGAAGGAGAAGAAGAACAACAACAAGAACAAGAACAAGAAGAACAATAACTAGAACAACAAGAACAAGAACAAGAACAAGAATCTTATCTCATGTAAAAACATAGCCACATCTGAGATAGCGAGTCGCATAACTTGCACAGCAAGGACTGTGCCTTTTAATCATAAACTCACTTTGCTTTTGCCGCTCATGAAGGAAGCTATGAGAGTGCTGAAGAAGGCCCCTATAGCTCCCATGGACACGAAGCCAGCGATGACACCGGCAAACTGCGGGGCCAGGTCAGCTGGGAGGGGGTGGTAACCTGTACAAACAAAGACAGGCAGAGGTACAGGCAAAATAGGACATGGTCTTACACAGAAGAAAGATATATTAACAGCTATTGTGTTTTCAGCGTAGCAATAGGGTCCGATATTTAGACGAGACAAATATAATGCCGACGAGTCGAAGACGAGTCGCATTATACTTGTTCGAGTCTAAATATCGGACCCTATTGCTACGCTGAAAACACAATAGCGATTATATAGCTGTTCTGACCTTGAATTGTTGTTCCAAACTTACAAAATGACAGTTTTTGCGTCGATGCGTTGATCTCAGGTTTTGATAGCAGACGCCGTTTCTTATGCGCATTAGTTTTGCGCAGGCGCCACAATGCGAGCAGACGGCAGCGAAGTCAATTTCAGTTTGGGTGAATGGCATTTATACTTGTCTCGTCATGAAGCGAATTGTTCATCCTCAGTTATAAACGACTACATGAATGTTAGTGCCATGGGCTGTACATCAATACTTCAGAGGGGAAGTGGGTATTTAGTGTGGAGTTACGAGATAAGAAAGTCGGCCATTTTTCTCAATATGCTTTTGGATATTGAGTAAAATGGCCGACTTCCGTAGCATTATGCTTTGATGATCGGAAGAGACCATCCAATCACAGCCCCCGAATTCCCCCACGTGTCCATCAGAATAGCTATATATACACACATCCCTCTGTCTGTCTGTCTGTTTCTCTCAGTCTCTATCTCTCTATCTCTCTCTTGCTCTCTGCCTCTGTCCCTGTCTCTGTTTCTATATATATCTTTGTCTCTGTCCCTCTCTCTCTCTCTCTCTCTCTCTCTCTCTCTCTCTCTCTCTCTCTCTCTCTCTCTCTCTCTCTCTCTCTCTCTCTCTCTCTCTCTCTCTCTCTCCCTCTCGTTTGTTCGTTCGTTCGTTCGTTCGTTCGTTCGTTCGTTCGTTCGTTCGTTCGTTCTCCCTCTCTCTCTCTCCCTCCCTCCCTTCCTCCCTCTCTCTGTGCTTCTGTTTCTAATGCTACGATCCTCGAGTAATACAGTTTTTTAGTTCGAGTTCACTTCGCGAGAATAAAACAGACGATATTGCCCTTGGTGGAGATGAGTATCCATTTTGGGCTCACGTAAGTGTAGCCTATGCGATCGTAACTTTGTCTGTCTGTGCGTGTGACTGTGTGCGTGTGTGCGTGTGTATGTCTGTGGTAGAAACTTTAACATTTGAAGACGTCACATTATGGCGTAAGAGGGTTAGACGTCACGCGAAGGAATTACTGAAAGTCTCGGCCATTGTTATTTTGAGCGGGTCGAGACTAGTTGGCAGTCGTGTCCCTGTAAGTTACAGGCTACATGCAGACAGACAGATCTAGATCTAGTGTCTCGCTTTCTTGCACAGTGTCACCTATGCTTACTGTGTGTGTGTGTGTGTGTGTGTGTGTGTGTGTGTGTGTGTGTGTGTGTGTGTGTGTGTGTGTGTGTGTGTGTGTGTGTGTGTGTGTGTGTGACGGAGTGATTGAGTTTGTGTTACTGTTTGTCGATTTCTTACGTGAGCCTTGAAGGCTTCGCCTCTTGTTCTCCAAGGATGTGTGTGTGTGTGTGTGTGTGTGTGTGTGTGTGTGTGTGTGTGTATGTGTGTGTGTCAGTGTGTGTGTGAGTGTGTGTGTGTGTGTGTGTGTGTGTGTATGTGTGTGTGTATGTGTGTGTGTGTGTGTGCGTGCGTGCGTGCGTGCGTGCGTGCGTGCGTGTGTGCTGTTGTTCACTGTGCTTAGTCTTATTGAGCACTGTTAGTTTAGATTGCATTTCTGTGGGGTTTTGAAAAACATATTTCTTGTATCGAAATTGTAAAGCGCGTGGAGCTGTTATCAGGGCATGAGCTAAAGAAAAGTGATTTATTATTGTCATTATTATTATCATTCGATTGGAAACGAAAACACTTAAATCAAAATGAAAATCTTGTAAAGCTTTAACTCGCACATGAAAAATTGAATGACACATTTCGGTTTGACACTAAATTACGCAGCCCGGCAATGTGAATGCTAACGTTGAGAAGTTAAATTTGAAGGCTTATATGAAGTAACACATTTGTCTGTCTTCTTTCCATAATACCACAGCAACCAACCCACGGGGCGAATATTATTATTTTTCGTGTTCTATTTTGTAAGTCAACGATAATCGTAAGCCTACATTAACATACCTGATTACTTTGAACTCGCATATCTTTAGCACGTATATATAAAAGAAAGTTATATCATAAAGTCACATCGTTAAGGTCGAATATCATTGTTTTTCATGTTCGGTAAATGTAAGCCTTCGATAAACGTACGCAATTGTATTTACATGTATCATTATATCGAACTCGCATATAATTTTCATGTATGAATATAAATGAAGTTATATATCATTTACTTATATCATTACTAGAAGCTTTCTTCACTTATCAAAGATATACAGTTACCTGCTTTGGTTATACGGATGTTTTCGCGGACAAGACTTTTACCTTTTTTTTCTTTTTTTTTTGGAGGCCAAACTAAACGATATGTTGGTTTAGGGTAACCCGAACGACCCTATTTTTTCCCGCTGACCTTAAAAATAATTTATTTCTCAAAAAAATCCACAAAAAAACTACTTCTGGCACATTTTGCGAACCATACCAAGACGAAAAAAAAAAGTTTTAAAAAGCCGACCTACCGACCCTATTTTGGGGGGTCATGTTACCCCCCAAAAAATTTTAATTCATTTTTTGCCTAAAGAGATCAATATTTTTAAAACGATTTTAATTACTGACTGTAAATGAATCTGAGTTTTAAGGAACCTTCTAAATCTTACCGTGATACGCCTTGAATGTGAATAGCTTTTAATGAGTAGGCCGAGAACAAAGCAGAGAATAAAATTAATACTTAATCTGAGTTGCATGATCTCCTAGGGTAGGAGTGCACGAAGCAAAAGTGGGTGGCACCAAATTGGGTGGGAACAAGCCGCAAGGTCTGATTGGTTGAAATCACAACAAATCTCAATATCAACCTATCCAACACCGCGGCTGTGTAATACCCGTTTTGGTGGCACTCAGCTTCGCTTCGTGCACCTCGGACTTGGGTTCTCGAGAAAAAATACAACAATAAGCAAAGTTAAACAAGTCGCGTGAAGCGATATAAAAACATTTAGTCAAAATGTCTGCATGAAAGGAACAGATTAACACACACAAAAAACAGTCATCGCCGAGACAATATTAAGATAGTCTCGACTAACTACACCGAAAAACCGAGACTGGTCACGCTCGTCTCCGCGTAGCGCGCGAAAGCAGAACTTATTTTCTTATTTCTTATTTTCTTTAATTCTGAGCACATGTTTTGTTGTAAACATGACATATGTATATGTTTTTGAAATCAGGAGAAATTGAGGAGTACGATACAATCATTTTTAAATCTGCTAGTGAAAATTCGATTTTAATGACAACTTTAAAGGCATATGTACGCGCTCCCGTGTTTACAAAGTGTAGTTTGCCCATAATCGATGTCAAACGCACCATAAGACCATGTAATGACGATATGTCGCCATGCGCGGACCATATACATGCATTACAGCTTGTTTTAGAGTCTCAAAAACTTTGGATGTAAACAAAGACGCGGAGTTATTTCCCTTGCGTCAACGCTACCTCTGTTGGCAAATCTATAAATAGGACGATCCAGATCAAAATGAAAATTAACATATCTCAACATTGAAGGGGTCCTAGACCACAATATTTTGCAGGGAACTTAATTTAGCATGTCTCCAGCTGTTGGTAAAGCAATTAGCGTGTATAGTCATCGAGTACATATGGCTTTAATGAGCAAACTAATTAACTAATTGTTACGCTGTCAAGCTGAAATTCAATCCCATAGTCTGGACTTCGTCGACAATTGCTTGAACAAAATTTTAATTAATTTGATTAAAAAAAGAGGGCGTGACAGTGCGGCCTCAACTTTCAAAAAAGCCGGATATGACGTCATCACAGACATTTATCGAAAACATGAAAAAAAGTCAAAACTTGACTAAATGTAAAAATAAAAGAAATCGATACTCACCAAGACAAGGACAGGGTCAAATTCTCACCTAGTATGGAGGCTTCTTCGGGAAAACAAATACAAAGAAAACCAAAAAGTAAAAGCAGCACAAAACCAAACAAGTCGCGTAAGGCGAAATTACTACATTTAGTCAAGCTGTGGAACTCACAGAATGAAACTGAACGCACTGCATGTTTTCACAATGACTGTAGTCTGCCGGTCGTGCAAAACGCTGTGAAATTAACGAGCCTGTTTAGCGCGGAAGTGGTTGCGCTGTGCTGCATAGCACGCTTTTCTGTACCTCTCTTCGTTTTAACTTTCTGAGCGTGTTTTTCATCTAAACATATCATGTCTTTATGTTTTTGGAATCAGGAACCGACAAGGAATAAGATGAAATTGTTTTTAAATCGATTTCGGATATTTTATTTTCATCATGATTTTTATATTTTTAATTTTCAGAGCTTGTTTTTAATCTGAATATAACAAATTTATATGTTTTTGGGATCAGAAAATGATAAAAAAAAAATAAGATAAACGTAATTTTGGATCATTTTATAAAAAAATAATTTTAATTACAATTTTCTGATTTTTAGTGACCAAAGTCATTAATTAATTTTTTAAACCTCCAAGCTGAAATGCAATACCAAAGTCCGGCCTTTGTCGAAGATTGCTTGGCCATAATTTCAATCAATTTTATTGAAAAATGAGGGTGTGACAGTGCCGCCTCAACTTTTACAAAAAGCCGGATATGCCGTCATCAAAGACATTTATCGAAAAAATGAAGAAAACATCTGGGGATATCATACCCAGGAACTCTCATGTAAAATGTCATAAACATCGGTCTTATAGTTTGCTCTGAATCGCTCTACACACACAGACACGTACACACACACATACACACACACATACACCACGACCCTCGTCTCGATTCCCCCTCTACGTTAAAACATTTAGCCAAAACTTGACTAAATATAAAAAGGGGTTACAAGATAGAGGGAAACATAAAGGGAAAGAATTCTAGTCCTTAACAAAAAGCAAACAAACAAACAAACAAACCTGCTTCGGCTAAACCCCCTATGGTCACACCTACAGTGATGAGAGTGATCGCAACACGCCAGTCGTGGGTGAAGAAAAGTCCGATCAAACACATTCCCTCGGTCAGCTTACCTGTCAGAAAAATAGCGCATAGTGCTTTTAGTTATGCGCTATAGAAATCTCGTTAATAAATAAAATAGATAAAAAATGAACAAAATTATAAGAAATACCTGATAGGATGATAATGTTCTTTTCAAGGTGCACTCAAGAGCGTTGGGTTTTCTTTCAATTGCATGCAGGTATTTACAAGAAACTGAACGTATCATTTTCAAACACTAACAAGTACCTGATGAACATTTAACGAAGAGAAGAATTTAAAGATAACCTCACCAATAGAAAAGAGTAGTTTCCTTGTGAAGGTGACCGAAAGTCCAAACTTGAGCAGACGATCAGAGATGACTCCGCCAAATATACAGGAAATGCTGAGACCAATATGTGGAATCGTTGTCAACATTCCTATCTGTCAAAAAGAAAGACAATTAAACGCTCGTCAATGTAACAGTTTATAAAACATTAGGAACAAAATTAATGCTTGTTCGATTCACTTTTGTAGTAATGATAACGTACTAAAAATCAGAAACATCTGGTGTAACGTGTACAAGCGCGCGCGCGTACACACACACACACACACACGCACACACACGCACACACATACACACACACATACCCCCCACACACACACACACACACACACACGCACGCACACACATACCAACACACACACACACACACACACACACGCACAAACACACACACGCACAAACACACACACACGCACACACACACACACTCTCTCTCTCTCTCTCTCTCTCTCTCTCTCTCTCTCTCTCTCTCTCTCTCTTAACACCATTGACTTTTATTTATGTCTTTTGTTTTATATCTACTCACATCGGAAATGTTGATTCCAAACGAGTCGAAGAAGTACTGAGGTTGCTGCGCTACCAACATAGAGTAGATATAGCTGTGGCAGAAGAATCCAGTGAACACCGACCACACCGGAGGTGACGTCACAATATGCCACCATGGAATGCTGTGTTTCTAGAAACCGGAAAGAGAAAACATACCGGAAGTGAGGTAAAGGCTTACTTTTTATTGGGACCAATCCAATCTTGTGAAAGAAATTACATTGATCAGAGAAAAGTGGCGATGTATATATATCAGGTAGATTAAAATTTAGTAGTGATAAATACATTTTCGTATCGACACAGACGATCAGTAATACTTGAAAAATATACTTGTGATACCCCACCACATAATTATGCAAGGTCTCATTACATATTGAATGACCTGCATGCAATATTTCCGGCTTAGTTGATCTGTTTTGCTTAAAACAATGGCTAATGCATTTCTAAGATCAAATTAACTTCAATTTCCAGTTGCTGCTCTCTCTCTGTCTCTCTCTGTCTCTCTCTGTGTCTCTGTGTCTCTGTCTCTGTCTCTCTCTGTCTCTCTGTCTCTCTCTCTCTCTCTCTCTCTCTCTCTCTGTAAAGAATGATCTCTTTCTTATATTACTATTATTGCGTGTGTCTGCGTTTCATCATAGAAAGTTTGTTCCTATGTATTCCCATTTCGATTATAACCATTTTGCTTAGATCAGGACTAGCTGTAAGAAAGGTCCTACGGACCTAATGCTATCTTTCCTGTAATAAAGTTCAATGTTTCAATGTTTCAATGTTTCAATGTTTCTCTCTCTATCTATCTCTATCTCTCTCTCTCTCCTTCTTTCTCTCCCTTTCTCTCTCTCTCTCTCTCTCTCTCTCTCTCTCTCTCTCTCTCTCTCTCTCTCTCTCTCTCTCTCAGATGAAAATCTCACCACTTTTTTCGAGCTTAGCTGCACAGCAGCCCCGTGTTTACGATAAAAGTCGCGCTGTTCACTAGACAGGGAGGGGTGGGCCTCCGGTGTGTCGTAGATCATGACTGCCCACACCACGCTCCACACCACTCCTAGGGCGCCTGTAAATGAAGTTGACCCCTCCTGTCAAAATCAGGTCAAAATACTGGCGTTCAAAATGTGGGCCATGCGCCCGTAAAAGAATATCCGCATGCCCAGTAAAAGTAAGTCTGCAAGTGTCTGTACGTTTTATCGGTTAACTTCTTTTTTTTCTTGTTTTTTTGCTTAACATTTTTAGTCCGTTAAACATGTTACTTCTGTTGCTACACAGTAGATACATGTGGCAATTACCGAAAATGAAGAGACCGCTGCTCCAACTGACGTAACACATGGTGGCGGCAGACAGCAACGCAGCAACGGCAGGAGCAAGATAGGCACCTGCGCAATATTAAACATTGTTCAATATCAGAAATCATAATGAAGCACCCCGAGAGATACACAATTTGGTTTGTTGGTTTGTTTTATTGTTCTTATTTTGTTTTGTTTTTAAGGTTGTTGTCATATGTTGTTTGGTTGTTTTAAGAGCAGATGAACCCCACTTTTCCATCCATTGTAATTAATTGTATGGACATGGTCTTATGTCTTATTAATAACAGAAAAAAACTCAAGCGTGCAAAAAAAATAGTATTTGGGCGGTTCAAAGAGTTCCCAGTAAAACAAGTTACGGCAGTTTTCATTGACGGCGATGCTTGGTGAACGGCTCCTTCATCTGAATTTTGTCTTACTCAACCCCCCCCCCCCCCAACCCCCGCGAACACCCGCGCCCCCTGCAAGCATGTGATATCAAATGTTGTAATAAGTTGGCATAAGCATGCAACAACCAAAAAAACATGCAATTAAAAGCTGCCTTTTTTGTCACAAAGGGGCTGCGTCACATACCAGTAAAATAAATCATGAACAGTCGGGCTTTGTCCATGTCGGTTGTCCACGCCGACAAAAGCCCGGTGGTGCACGGTTGCTGAATGCCCTGAAACACCAATAATTGAAGAATAAGAGTGGGCCATATGTTTTTTTCTCATGTGCCAGGAGATTGGTTCTCACCAACTCTTGTTGCACATGACTTGACGTATGCATTTAGAGCGCTTACGTCCCTTTGTTCCTCCCCTTCCTCTTCTGCCTCATCCCCCTCGCGAACACACGATCACACTAACACACACACACACACACACACACACACACACACACACGCACGCACATGCACATGTACACACAAATACACACACACATACACACACAAATCTACAATCACACGCACACACACACACACACACACACACACACACACACACACACACACACACATTCATTCAAAGAGGAGGAGAAAGAGGAGAATAACGATGTTTACACATTCACCGGTGTAATCCAACAATACTGATGACGGCATAAGAGACATTACTTCGTGTCGTGATTGTCGCATTTGTTACCATCGTAAAAATACCAGGCTTCAATTTATATTCAATTTCATGTTTCATTTGAATAAATATACTCGCATCGATTGCTCCTTGAAACAGTCGCAGGGCAAACAGGAGTGGGGTACTGGCAGTGATGACGAAGGGAAGGCACATCGTGATCAGTCCTGACGTCATCACAAAAGACGTAATCACACTGAAACAGCAACGTTAACACTTTGCACGATTTGGGGGTTTGATTAATATCATTCAGAGATACTGTAGCAAGCTGCATATACGAGTATCTCTGTATAATTAGAAGCTCGCATCCCTTGCTTTCAAATAAAATACAAATATGGCGGGAGGACGATACTCACAGCGTGGGGGAAACTCTTGTGGCCAGAAAAGTTCCAGCGATGTTGAGAATGGGAGACCCAACGTAGTAAGCAGAGTGAAGCAAGAACATCGTGTCCTCTGCCATTTCTACGTGAGTGTCACGTGATGTGTTGAATGGGAGACCCAGCGTACTAAGCAGAGTGCAGCAAGAACATCGTGTCCTCTGCCATTTCTACGTGAGTGTCTCGTGATGTGTTGAATGCCGTGCACTGAAACAGATCAGGTTTCTTTCCATTTATTCAATTGTAAATACAGTCATCACACAGTTTGATATATTGGTATTTGTATTATGCTGTCCTGTCAGGTGACCCTCATCAGGGCCGGACCAAATGAGTTGTAAGGGGGGGGTTCCTCCTTTTTTTGGGGGGGGCAAATCAGCGAAGTGGCAAAGCCACAAGCGCGCGCCTGCTGAACTAGGGGGGTCCGGGGGCATGCTCCCCCGGAAAATTGTTGAAAAACGGTTAAAATCTGTGCAATCTGGTGCATTCTGGGCCTTGTTTTGAGGGTTAAGAGCAGCATTGTTTTGGTGCTAAAACTAGTAAAAAAAACAAACACTCAAAGCAAGGTACATGCTTTTTCCAGGGGTGGGGTTCCAGAACCCCTGGAACCCCCCCCTGGGTCCGGCCCTGCTCATAGAAATTCGGGCTGCTTTCTCCCTGGGGAAAGCGAGCTGCCACACAGTACGGCGCTACACATTTTGTTTTGTTTTTCCTGCATGCGTGTATTCATGGTTCCAAGCCCTGTCACTTCCGCTGTGAACCTGGATCTTTATCGAGTGCATGCGTGCACACGGGGGTATTTGGACAGAGAATAGAGTCTGCACAATGTTGACTGTGGGATATAAATCCCACGCCGAACGAGGGGGCCCAGCAGCTCAGTTGGTAGAGCACTGGATTTGTGATCGGAAGGGCGCAGGTTCGAATTCGGGTCGGGGCGGACACGGGTCAACTTTATGTGCATACCCAGAGACGGAAGCCATGTCCCACCCCCGTGTCACCGCAATGGCACGTAAAAGACCTCGGTCATTCTGCCATACGTGCAGATGGCTAATACCACCCAAACACGCATACACTGGTGTATCTCGTCAATAGCCATGAGGGCGTAAAACTCGATATATATAACCCATATCTTGTCCTTAAGAGGCGAAATATTTAGCCTGTAGGACATAACGCATTCTCTCTTTCCTTTTTTGTTGGGGGGGGGGATCAAGTCCACGCCGACAGCGACAACTGATTTCAAGCCGGCGTCCCTTCCGTCGGAGCCGCTTCCGTCTGAGCTAACCCCTCGTCAGTGATTAAAAAAAACCATTTACTTTTTATTTGTATTACCTTATTGTCCCATACAGTGTCTATACTACCATTGTTTAAATGCTTATGTAATAAGTTGACCGTAGTAGTGTATTTATGATCGATTATGCTTTTTGATCATGTGTTTGTGTTACATGTATTAGAAATGCGATGTGGTGCCAAAAACAAAATGTCGATGTCAATGTAAAATGGAAATGGACATTCAAGTTTTCTTATCTTATCTTATCTTATCCCTCCGGGTGTTACAACATTGACGATTCGTATGTCGACAATGGTAGTTGGTTTGGCGTTGTTATTGGAATTAATGGTCTTCATATCAGACCGTAATTCAAATGACTTACACTCAAAGGAAATAAAGACGACTGTGAGTATATGTAATTAAGAAAATGTATATTTTTTGTGTATCATTTGCATACATCTGACACCTTAAACACTCATCTACGTAAAGAGAAAATGGCTCCATAATTTATTGTGTCTATTTGCGACAGCGTATGAGAAAATGAATACAGCGTATAGTGGTTAACTTCAACCGTAAATTTACCAACATCCCACACGCACGCTTACATACACACAACAAGAACCACACACACACACACACACACACACACACACACACACACACAAACACACAAACACACACACGCGCACACACACAAGCACACAAACACACACACACAAACACACACACACACACACACACACATACCGCCTCCCCCACCCCTTACACACACACACGCACCAACACACACACGCTCACACACACACACACACACACACACATACAAACACACACACACACACACACACACACACACACAGAACCACACACACACACACTCACATTTGTGAAGAGCAGCTCTTCAGATAAGTCCAAATCCTCGGACGATGTGATGTGGGTCATGACGAGAGCGAACACCTTACGGGTACCAACAGCTGGCAAGAGGCCCAATGCACCCACAAAAGCCACGAAATACCGGGTGGGAAATCCACAAGGTTTCGAGCTGTCATCCGGGTCCATGCAGTGTTGTTGGTCTTGGTGGTACCGCGTTGAAGACGGAGGGTGCTCGTCGGGTTTTGTCATTGGTGATTTTAGTTGACCGGCACGAGTCTGGTCAGGGCTGAACTGGAAACAAGGCAGGAAGGATGTGAGAGAAAAAAACACAAACATACATTCACGCTCGCACGAACGCACGCACGCAGCAGCACGCGTGCACGCACAAACCATCACGCACGCACGCACGCACGCACGCACAAACACACACGCACAAACACACACACAAACAAACACACACACACACACACAAACACACACACACAAACACACACACACACACACAATCCAAGAACCCTACTAAACATCCACACAATACGATTGCATTAGTTCACACAAAGCTCACACACACGTCTTTCAAAAACCAATTATACTTCGACTTTAAACTAATTCACGTGCACTCTGAATCTCTCGTCACAAGCGTATTCTAACACGGCACATTCATCACCACGTTCATTCGCATCACTATTTTTTTGTTAAAGGCACAGTAAGCCTCCCGTAAACCATCACAGATACGGTCAGACTTTTACACACAGTACAAACACCCTTTCATTTCCACTCACCGCTTGAGAACATCCTAGGTCACGCCGTGGATGGTGGCACGCCTAGTTTTGTCCACCGCAGGAACAACACCCAATTCGTTCCCCCGCACGCGGAAGCAAAATTGTTATCTCGCAAAGGAATTGCCCTGTGAAGGTACGTTGTGGCAAATCACATTATTAAGTATAGATATTCTAAAGCAGAATTGCCTAGGCTATATGTATAATATGCAATTTATGTCTTGTTGTGTACTCGTGAACAGTGGCGTTCGATTTTCTGCCGAAGTCCGTGAAAATTATACAGAGAGGTCTTAATTTCGTACAAATTAACCTAGAACTACCATTTAAAGCACTATTTTAATACTCACAGTTTAATCTTCGATACCTTGCAGCCTTGTATGCGCGTTTTTGGGCACCAGCATCGTGGATAAGCTGCTCTAATCTAGCGTTATTTTGTGGTACTCGATTCTCAGTGGGTAAGGTTCCCCGCAGACACCAGATAAGGTCCCCCGCATTTTTGACCAAGCTGCGGGGGATCTTACCCCGTCAAATTTTACTGTTGATCTTTGAACCAATCGTGAGTCTAAACTAAGGTAAGCTTAAACTTAAAAATGAAGAGCAGTATCCACAAGTAGTTTGACTTTGACCAGCAAAAAGATTTAAGCCCTTCTGTTGACCGTGCTTTGTGTTATTTCAACATTTTAACGTGGGAGACAGTATTTCTGACTTGTCTTGATGACATTTCTTCTCTTATGTAGTACACGAGAGTGTAAATGGTAAGACAACTAGCTGATCCAATGCAAAATAAAGTACAGAACAGTATGATATAAACTTCAATGCTAGAAAGTCTGGTTATCTACTATTTTAAGGCATTAATTTGGAGACACCTACCATGTTGTTCGTCTTGCGCGGGAACGAATTGGGTGTTGTTCCTGCGGTGGAAAAAACTTGGCGTGTCACCATCCACGGCGTGTAGGTGCCCTCCGTAAAGAGCGAACAATTTTCAAAGAATTTATTTTTGCGTGGTTTATCTTACCCCTGAGCCATCGTGAACCCGTGTGATCCAGTTTCCCTTTTTCACAATGTAGTTGTCAGTTGGTCATTTGAATGCGACTCGATGTGAGCTTATTTACAATAGCACGTTTTTATGCACGAAACAAACGGCTGTGGTTCACAAGAACTCTAGCGATGGTTTTTGACTGTTGAGAGGAACGGCGATATATGCACTGATAAACCGTCGTCTGCTACGACCCTTGCGTGACCCTGCTTCCGGGCTTTCCTTTTTTCAAACTTTCACAACTTCGAATTGTACTGATCTTGTCTTGATGAAAAAAGAATTATTTTATGATTAAAGAATGTTTGTGTAACAAGCTGTCAATTTATTATTTAGATTTTAAAAGTTAGGTCTAGCGCAAAAACGCACCACGGTCCAAAAACATTTTGATAATCATCGATTCACGGCTATCGCCAGTTTACATCGATAGAATGAGACCCGAAGGGAAGTAACTCATGTTTGACCTGAGTTCAGGATGGGTCCAAAAAGTGTTCGAGACAATCTGCAAAATCAATTCTTTAAAAATTGCTCGCTCTTTACGTAGGGCACCTAGGATGTTCCCGTTTGGTGAGCGTTCAAATGGAAGGGTGTTTGTACTGTGTGTAAAAGCCTGACAGTATCTGTGATGGTTTACGGGAGGCTTACTGTCCGGGCGTGAATTCCGGTATTCATAACAGCCGTCCAGCACCAAAACGAGGCGCCATTGCTGTTGAGGACCAAGTCCACGAAAATAAATTCTTTGAAAATTTCTCACGCTCGACAGAAAGCAGCCAGGATGTTCCCGTTCGGTGAGCGTTCAAATGGAAGTATGCTTGTACTATATGTAGACGTTCCTCGGGGAGCTCTGTGATGGTTTACGGGAGGCTTACTGTGCCTTTAATAACATTTGTGATCTCACCAAGCCCGCCCGAAACCCCTCCCCCTTTTGCTTAATTGTTCAGAAACGTTATAAGAAACTTCATCTCACCTGATGGTTGTCAAAATTAAACGTGACGCGAAGAAAAAAGAGCAAGAAAATGTTACTCAGCGATGAAAAAAAAAGATCCCCTTTATACCACACACAGTTGAACAGGTTCACCTGGAATGGCAGTTTATCCGCTGCTTTATAGACAAATATAGCTATTCTGATGGACACGTGGGGGAATTCGGGGGCTGTGATTGGATGGTCTCTTCCGATCATCAAAGCATAATGCTACGGAAGTCGGCAATTTTTCTCAATATCCAAAAGCATATTGTCAAGAACAAAGACGCATGGTTCCGGTTTACCCACCTGTACCACACGATGTTTCACTGATCGACAACAGCATACACTGACAACTTGAAATTCTTCTCGGGAATGTTTTTCAGCTTTACAAATGTCGATAGCATACCCTTTTCTGCTAACTTCCCGATGAAACAGGACTAAACCTATTATTTTCTGTCCCTAAACACCACAAAATGCCCAAAGTCGAAAGATGTAGTACAAACAGGGGAGTACAACGGAACAGCCGTTTTTGTGTGCCTGTGAGCTTAGTTCACAGTTGCCGACTAACACAAATTTTCGCATTCGGCTTTTCTTATTTCGTAACTCCACACTAAATACCCCACTTCCCCTCTGAAGTATTGATGTACAACCCATGGCACTAACATTCATGTAGTCGTTTATAACTGAGGTTGAAAAATTCGCTTCATGACGAGACAAGTATAAATGCCATTCACCCAAACTGGAACCGTCGCTGCCGTCTGCTCGCTTTGTACGGATTAGCTGTTCTCTTTTCCTCCCCTTGTTGCATCCTAGTTCTTCAGTTGTTTCTAGTTTTCCGTTGATGTTGTGTTTTGGTCTTCTTCATAAGTAGTCTTGTTCAAAATTTAAAAAAACTCAAACTTCTTTTTGTTGTATGCAAATGAACTAATAAAAAGTTGTTTAACAGCTGTGTTGTCAAATCGAGTTTTTTTCTCCAAAGTCAGTGTGGCGCCTGCGCAAAACTAATGCGCATAAGAAACGGCGTCTGCTATCAAAACCTGAGATCAACGCATCGACGCAAAAACTGTCATTTTGTAAGTTTGGAACAACAAATAAAGGTCAGAACAGCTATATAATCGCTATTGTATTTTCAGCGTAGCAATAGGGTCCGATATTTAGACTCGAACAAGTATAATGCAATTCGTCGGCATTATACTTGTCTCGTCTAAATATCGGACCCTATTGCTACGCTGAAAACACAATAGCTGTTATTGATATACCATGAGTTGTTTGAATATCGTGTAAATTAACGTCAACACAGATGTCGGCAGGTAACAAATGTTGCTCTTCTGTTCGTGTATGATCATGGAGAAAATTCTTTTGAATATTTTAGTGGGCGGAGTATCAAGCTACACCAGACAAAGACGTACAGGAAGCTAATGTTTACACCCTCTGAGCTCATTAGCACCTCATGTGTGAACATGCACCCACCCAACTTTAGTATTATGGGGCAACATGTCCTATCCTTGTCTTAAAGAAATAATACCTATAAAATAAAATAAAAGTATTATATATAGTCTTGGCAGAATATAAAAGTACTCTTGACGAATGCCCTTAGATGCACTTCGGTGAGTCCTCAATCCTTAAAGGTTGTTGACTTTACCTCGGGATATTCTTGATCAGTGTTGCAATCAGTTCCGAAAGGGTTTGATTTCCCAGTAGGCTGTCTGTGAAGAGTTCGTTTTATATCTATTTCTAAACCCCTCCCCCCATCCTCTTCCTTTTTCTCTAGTGTGCGTGCTGCTTTCAAAATTCAAAGTTGGAACGGGAGCATAGAAAGAGAGAAGTTTGTTTGCTCAAGTGTTCATTCCAGCACAAATCCTTCGAATAATACCCCAGTCACACAGCGCGCTACGTCCTTACCACGACCATGCTGACCACGCCGATCTGAAAAAGTTATCAAATCGGGGCATATCGCCGTCAAAATCCAGCACATGGCAAATAAAAACAAGTCGCGTGAAACGATATAAAAACATTTAGTCAAGCTGTCGGCATCAAAATAACAGATTAACACCTAAAAACAGTTATCGCCGAGACTATATTAAAATAAAGTCTCGATTAACCACTAGCTCGTCGCCGCGTAGCGTTCGAACGTAGTACTAACTAAACCTATTTTCTTCCATTCTGAGCAAATGTTTAGAGTAAACATGACATATGTATGTATGTTTGAATTCAGGAGAAATTGAGGAAAACGATGCAATCATTGTTAAATCTGTTAGTGGCAATTCTATCTTAATGACAACTTTAATGAGCAAACCTATTAACTAATGTTTACGATGCCGAGCTGAAATTCAATCCCATAGTCCGGACTTCGTCAAAAATTGCTTGACCAAAATTTCAAATTTGATTGAAAATTAAGGGCGTGACAGTGCCGTCTCAACTTTTACAAAAAGCCGGATATGACATCATCAAAGGTATAAATTTATAAAACAAGTCGCGTAAGGCGAAATTACTACATTTAGTCAAGCTGTGGAACTCACAGAATGAAACTGAACGTAGTCCGCCGCTAGTGCAAAAGCCAGTGACGAGCCTGTTTGGCGCGGTAGCGGTTGCGCTGTGCTTCATAGCACGCTTTACTGTACCTCTCTTCGTTTTAACTTTCTGAGCGTGTTTTTAATCCAAACATATCATATCTATATGTTTTTGGAATCAGGAACCGACAAGGAATAAGATGAAATAGTTTTTAAAACGATTTCGGAAATTTAATTTTGATCATAATTTTTATATTTTTAATTTTCAGAGCTTGTTTTAAATCCAAATATAACATATGTATATGTTTTTGGAATCAGAAAATGACGAAGAATAAGATGAAATTGTTTTTGGATCGTTTAATAAAAAAATAATTTTAATTACAAGTTTCCGATTTTTAATGACCAAACTCACTCATTAGTTTTTAAGCCACCAAGCTGAAATACAATACCAAATCCCGGGCTTTGTCGAAGATTGATTTCGCAAAATTTCAATCAATTTAATTGAAAAATGAGGGTGTGACAGTGCCGCCTCAACTTTTACGAAAAGCCGGATATGACGTCATCAAAGGTATTGATCGAAAAAAGAAAACAAGTCGCGTAAGGCGAAAATACAATATTTAGTCAAGTAGCTGCCATTTTTCAGCAAGACCGTATACTCGTAGCATCGTCAGTCCACCGCTCATGGCAGCCAAAGGCAGTGAAATTGACAAGAAGAGCGGGGTAGTAGTTACGCTAAGAAGGATAGCACGCTTTTCTGTACCTCTCTTTGTTATATTTAGTCAAGTTTTGACTAAATATTTTAACATCGAGGGGGAATCGAAACGAGGGTCGTGGTGTATGTGCGTGTGTCTGTGTGTCTGTGTGTCTGTGTGTCTGTGTGTCTGTGTGTGTGTGTAGAGCGATTCAGACTAAACTACTGGACCGATCTTTATGAAATTTGACATGAGAGTTCCTGGGTATGAAATCCCCGAACGTTTTTTTCATTTTTTTGATAAATGTCTTTGATGACGTCATATCCGGCTTTTCGTGAAAGTTGAGGCGGCACTGTCACGCCCTCATTTTTCAACCAAATTGGTTGAAATTTTGGTCAAGTAATCTTCGACGAAGCCCGGGGTTCGGTATTGCATTTTAGCTTGGTGGCTTAAAAATTAATTAATGACTTTGGTCATTAAAAATCTGAAAATTGTAAAAAAAAATAAAAATTTATAAAACGATCCAAATTTACGTTTATTTTATTTTCCATCATTTGCTGATTCCAAAAACATATAAATATGTTATATTCGGATTAAAAACAAGCTCTGAAAATTAAATATATAAAAATTATTATCAATTTTTTTTTTCGAAATCAATTTAAAAACACTTTCATCTTATTCCTTGTTGGTTCCTGATTCCAAAAATATATAGATATGATATGTTTGGATTAAAAACACGCTCAGAAAGTTAAAACGAAGAGAGGTACAGAAAAGCGTGCTATCCTTCTCAGCGCAACGAATACCCCGCTCTTCTTGTCAATTCCACGGGCACTGCCTTTGCCACGGGCGGTGGAGTGACGATGCTACGAGTATACGGTCTTGCTGCGTTGCGTTGCGTTCAGTTTCATTCTGTGAGTTCGACAGCTACTTGACTAAATATTGTATTTTCGCCTTACACGACTTGTTTTAACTTTCTGAGCGTGTTTTTAATCCAAACATATCATATCTATATGTTTTTGGAATCAGGAACCGACAAGGAATAAGATGAAAGTGTTTTTAAATTGATTTGGACAATTTAATTTTGATAATAATTTTTATATATTTAATTTTCAGAGCTTGTTTTTAATCCGAATATAACATATTTATATGTTTTTGGAATCAGCAAATGATGGAAAATAAGATAAACGTAAATTTGGATCGTTTTATAAATTTTTATTTTTTTTTACAATTTTCAGATTTGTAATGACCAAAGTCATTAATTAATTTTTAAGCCACCAAGCTGAAGTGCAATACCGAACCCCGGGCTTCGTCGAAGATTACTTGACCAAAATTTCAACCAATTTGGTTGAAAAATGAGGGCGTGACAGTGCCGCCTCAACTTTCACGAAAAGCCGGATATGACGTCATCAAAGACATTTATCAAAAAAATGAAAAAAACGTTCGGGGATTTCATACCCAGGAACTCTCATGTCAAATTTCATAAAGATCGGTCCAGTAGTTTAGTCTGAATCGCTCTACACACACACACACACACACACACACAGACACACACACACACACACACACACACACACACACACACACACACACACACACACACACACGCACATACACCGCGACCCTCGTTTCGATTCCCCCTCGATGTTAAAACATTTAGTAAAAATTTGACTAAATGTAAAAAAAAAACCGACATCACAACTTTACTGCTCCACAACTCGGCTACGCTTGTTTTGTGCAGTTCAAAATAAGCGTAAGGAGAGCGTGCAGCTTCATCCCACCCCGGCCCAGCGGCGTCTATGTGTGACGGGGGTTGAAGTGCAGGAGCTACCTTCAAATACACCGTTTTTCTTATCCAAGTCATTTGACCACAGCATTCATGAAACAAAACTGTTTGTGTTAAAATTCAGTGTGCTTTTGCGAGAGAAAATGTAAGTTTTACGCCCTCACGGCAAAGCCATTATGGGCATGTTACACGGGAAAACCCGGCTTTGTATGAAAATAAAAAATAAAAATGCAGGGGGGGGGGATGTAGACAGCTGGCTGCCGGCTGCTAGAGGAGACCTGAAATGGGCTAGGGACCGGGTTGGGTCGTCTTGGGTCAGTGCTGAAATGGTTTGCTTTTGCTTCAATGTATGTAGAGTAATAGTATATGATCGAAAACAAAATTGCTCTTAGATTGACTTTAACAAAAATTATTAAATGAAAAATAAGCAAAGCGTTGAATCAAAACATGCTAGTTCACGGATGACAAGATAATTTCAACACTATTCATCAGAATGATTTGAACTTTTGCAGAATTTTTTTTAGACATTCTGATAGATGTTTTTTTCAAAACGATTTTCTCTAGGAAAAACAGTGAAAGAGATACAAATGTTGCTTTGTGGGTAAAAAATGTATGAGAACTGGAAAATGTGTATCTCTTTAACTTTTTTTCCCTAGTAGCTTATCCGTTGGAACAAATCATTTATCAGCATATCTAAAAACATTCTGCAAAAGCTCAAATCTGATGAATAGTGTTAATATTATCTGCTTATTTTTCATTTAATAATTTTTACTAAGTCATTCTAAAAGCACATGATGTTTTTCATCATATACTATTACTCTACATAATTATCTTGAAGCAAAAGCACACCGAATTTTAACACAAACAGTTCTGTTTCATGAATGCTGTGGTCAAATGACTTGAAGAGAAAAACGGTGTATTTGTAGGTAGCTCCTGCCTTTAAGTGACAATTCCACCATACGTCTTTCCGTACAGTTTCCATTCCTGTATACGTATTAAGATCAAATATCCACTCAACCATACATAATTATTTCAACAAGGTGTCCATTCGGGCATATTCCTTTAGGTAAAGTGTCCATTCGAGTATAAGTCAGACAAATAGACAAACTGATAGACTTAATTCCTTACTGACTTATTGACTGACTGACAGAGAGACACACGAGACACACAGCACGGCGGACTGAGAGACAAGTCTCTCTTTAATGATGTTTCTCCCAAGCCCATTAATGCGTGCATCTCGTGCTTTCACTAGCCCCCTTTGTTCTGTGCCATTTACAGCCGTGTTTTACGAGGACGGCAGATGTAATGAACCTGTATATTTACGCCCTCGTTTTATCGGTTATGTAAATTAACACAAGCAGGCAAAAACAAGTCGCGTAAGGCGAAATTACTACATTTAGTCAAGCTGTGGAACTCACAGAATGAAACTGAACGTAGTCCGCCGCTAGTGAAAGTGACGAGCCTGTTTGGCGCTGTAGCGGTTGCGCTGTGCTTCATAGCACGCTTTACTGTACCTCTCTTCGTTTGAACTTTCTGAGCGTGTTTTTAGTCCAAACATATCATATCTATATGTTTTTGGAATCATGAACCGACAAGGAATAAGATGAAATAGTTTTTAAAACGATTTCGGAAATTTAATTTTAATCATAATTTTTATATCTTTAATTTTCAGAGCTTGTTTTTAATCCAAATATAGCATATTTATATGTTTTTGGAATCAGAACATGATAAAAAATAAGATGAACGTAAATTTGGATCGTTTTATAAAAACAATTTTTTTTTTTTTACAATTTTCAGATTTTTAATGACCAAAGTCATTATTACTACACAGCCTGTCTAAAAGACTTGGTTTGTTCATATTTTATTATCGTTCTCATTCTATATATATAATATATAATATAACATATTTATATGTTTTTGGAATCAGAACATGATAAAAAAATAAGATGAACGTAAATTTGTATCGTTTTATAAAAATAATGTTTTTTTTTTACAATTTTCAGATTTTTAATGACCAAAGTCATTATTACTACACAGCCTGTCTAAAATAATTTATTTATGTCTAAAATAATTTATTTTTTTTTACAATTATTATTTAAATAAATAAATAAATGCGCCGCATCTGTTCTGACACAAATGACTTTGAAGAAAAAGCAGCAGAAATGTCTGACTTCTTCCTTCAACGTGACTACCCATCCAGCCTCTTGAATGTGGCCTTACATAAAGTTCGCTGCATACCGAGACAAGTAGCTCTGCAGCCATCATCCACCTCAGACAGATCAGACAGACCTGTGGCAGTTTTGACCCACCATCCCCACAACCTACCTGTTCGCCACATTTTGAAAACCAATTGGTTCATCCTTAAGTCTAGCCCCTCTGTTGGTGAAACGTTCAGCCTGCCACCCTTGTTGGCCTCCCGACGGGACTGCAACCTTCGAGACTCCCTGGTTCGATCCTCTCTTCGTTCGCCAGTTCCCCTACAACCCGGCACACACGCATGCCAGAACCCTCGTTGCCACACCTGCCCCCACATTTGCCATTCTACCACTCTGACCGGCCCCCAAAAAGATTTCAACATTAAACGCACGTTCTATTGCACCAACCGCAATCTCATCTATGCCATATCCTGTCTCAAATGCCCCAAAGTACTCTACATTGGTGAGACCGAAAGAACCCTCTCTACCCGCTTCACCGAACATCTGGCAGATGTTCGGCATCGCCGCTGTAGGTCTGTTGCCCAACATTTCAACAGCAGCAACCACACCTCCCTGGATGCACGTGTGAAAGGTGTCTGGCAAATGTACAGCACCTCCACAGACAGAAAACAAGTAGAGTCCGATTTTATATTATTCCTGGGCACATCCACACCTGACGGTTTGAATGCGAAAATGTGATGTACTTGTATTCCCCAACCTACTGTGGATTTACGGTACGTGTGTGTGTGTTTGTGTGTGAATGTGTGTGTGTGTGTGTGTGTGTGTGCGTGTACGTGCGTACGTTTCCCCCCTCCC
>NC_090247.1:72300825-72303325 GCF_037325665.1 Littorina saxatilis
CACTTGTAGGGAGTTACCACGGTGAACAAATTCTGCTAGCTACACCCCTCTTGTTTTGGTACGTGCAGCACGGGTTGATTGTTAAAAACATCACGCTGATCGTAGAGTATCAACCCAAAACCTGTTTCCGTCAGTTTGGTGACAGCGTTTCAAACGCAAGACGAGCAGGAGACCAAGACCCATCAAAAGCTATCTTAGCTGAAACTTTCAAACTGCTCGGTAACTCAGCCTACGGGAAAACCTTAACTAACGTGGCCAACCATCGTGATATTCATTACGTTTTGTCTGATGAGGCCTCAAAACTGATCAACAATGGTCGTTTTCAAAAACTAACAGAAGTAACAGAAGTTGTCACTGAAGTAGAGATGGCTAAAAAAAAAATCAACTGGTCACTCCCCTCTCAGATTGGTTACTTTGTTTACCAGTACGCTAAACTACGCATGTTGGAGTTTCATTTTGATTTTCTAGATAAGTTTGTGTCCAGAGCCGACTACCAGCTTTTGGAAATGGATACAGATTCTCTATACATGGCGCTTAGCGCTTCAACGTTAGAAGAGGTGGTTCGTCCTGAACTGCGAGAGCAGTTTTACCAAGTGTATAACCAATGGTTCCCTGCACAAGCTTGTGACCAACACGAGGCAGCCTTCCAAAACACCCGTTTAGCTAACGCCCCATGGGACGCGACTCTCTGTCAGGCCTGTACAGCGCGTGTCCACTACGACAAACGAACACCCGGTCTCTTTAAAACCGAATACCAAGGAAATGCGTTTATTGGTTTGTGTTCTAAAACCTACTTTTGTGAGGGAGACAGTGGGAGTAAATTTAGTTCAAAAGGATTAAACAAAAACCAAAACAAACTGACCAAAGAGTCTTACCAACAGGTGCTTCTAACGCAAGAAAGTGGTGGTGGTACAAACACTGGTTTCAAGACAGACGGAAAGTCTATGTTCACGTATTCCCAAACCAGAAAGTCACTCTCGTTTTTCTACATCAAGCGTGTGATCGCCTCTGATGGGGTTTCAACCCAACCTACACCCGTCTAACGGGTCTCTTTCTTTTTTGACTGTGACACCCCTCTAATGGGTCTCTTTCTTTTTTTGACTGTGATACCGCCGCCTGTGATATGGTTAACAGAATTCCAATGCCAAACAACTTTGTCGTTTTTGTAAATAAATTTGTTAAGCCGTGTTTTGCTTCTGTAAATAATGCTCGTATTGTTTAATCCCACAAAACCCCCAATGTGGCTTTGACATACCTTGTCAAAACGGTCCCAAGCCCGTGAAAACACAGAGGGAGGGTCAATTACTGAATTTTATTGGTGCTTACCCCAGCTGGAGTGGTCATTAGTACCGAGCAACAGGTACAGGCACATGAAATCACATGACAAAATATAAAACTCAATAAACCGTTTATCCGCAATATCTCCTTATCACTACTTAAACACAGGCACCTTAACCTATAACTTTATGCTGGGCCATACCCTTGCGCATTGCGCATTGCGCAAATAAAAAAGGTCCGGTTCGTGCGCGAATACTACTACTTGAAGATCGGTCCAGTAGTTTACTCTGTATTGCTCTACACACACACACACACACACACACACACACACACACACACACACACACACACACACACACACACACACACACACACACACTGACACACACACACACACACACACACACCACGACCCTCGTCTCGATTCCTTGTCTATGTTAACACATGTAATCTAAAATTGACTAAAAGTTTTAAAAAAATAACACAACACAGACTGACAACAACAAGAACAAACAGCAAGAGCACACACGTGTTTTTCTTGAGAGAGCACGGCTACGGTAACAGGTGGCGCTGTCTGCTTCACGAAGAGCTGATGACTGAGCCAGCGACAGCTTTGACCCAGTTTAAACGCTGGCTGAGATTTAAACAAGTCGCGTAAGGCGAAAATACAATATTTAGTCAAGTAGCTGTCGAACTCACAGAATGAAACTGAACGCAGCAAGACCGTATACTCGTAGCATCGTCACTCCACCGCCCGTGGCAAAGGCAGTGCCCGTGGAATTGACAAGAAGAGCGGGGTATTCGTTGCGCTGAGAAGGATAGCACGCTTTTCTGTACCTCTCTTCGTTTTAACTTTCTGAGCGTGTTTTTAATCCAAACATATCATATCTATATATTTTTGGAATCAGGAACCGACAAGGAATAAGATGAAAGTGTTTTTAAATTGATTTCGAAAAAAAAAATTGATAATAATTTTTATATATTTAATTTTCAGAGCTTGTTTTTAATCCGAATATAACATATTTATATGTTTTTGGAATCAGCAAATGATGGAGAATAAGATAAACGTAAATTTGGATCGTTTGATAAAGTTTTATTTTTTTTTACAATTTTCAGATTTTTAATGACCAAAGTCATTAATTAATTTTTAAGCCACCACGCTGAAATGCAATACCGAACCCCGGGCTTCGTCGAAGATTACTTGACCAAAATTTGAACCAAT